>NC_072000.2:8752101-9064829 GCF_028885655.2 Pongo abelii | reverse complement strand
ATGGAACGTGGAATGGAATGTGGAATGGAATGAAATGGAATGTGGAATGGAAAGTGGAAAGGAACGAGGAATGGAACAGGGAATGCAATGTGGAATGGAATGGAATGGAATGGAATGGGATGTGGAATGAAACGTGGAATGGAAAGGAATGGAACGGAATGCGGATTGCAAGGCAATGGAATGGAAACTGGAATAGAATGCAACGTAATGGAATATGGAATGGAATGGAATGGAATGGAATGTGGAATGGAATGGAATGGAATGTTGAATGGAAGGTGGAATGGAATGCAATGGATTGTGGAATGGAATGGAATGGAACATGAAAGGGAATGGAATGGAAATTGGAATGGAATGGAACGGAACATGGAATGGAATGGAACAGAATGTGGAATGTGATGGAATTGAAAGAGGAATGCAGTGGAATGGAATATGGAATAGAATGGAATGGAATGGAAAGTGGAATGGAATGGAACGGAATGTTGAATGGAATGGAATGGAACGTGGTATGGAACATGCAATTTAACGTGGAATGGAACGTGCAATGGAATGTAGAATGGAATGGAATGGACTGTGGAATGAAATGTGGAATAGAATGGAATGGAATGGAATGTGGAATGGAATGGAATGGAATAGAACGGAATGCAATGGAACGAAATTTGAAATGGAATGGAATGGAATGTGGAATGGAAGGGAATGTAATGTGGAATGGAATGGAATGTGGAATGGTCTGGAATGTGGAATGGTATAGAATGGAATGTGCAATGGAACGTGGATTGGAATTGAATGTTGAATGGAATGGAATAGAATGGAATACGGAATGTTATGGAATGTGGAATGGAATGGAATGGAATGTGGAATGGAAAGTGGAATGGAATTGAATGGAATGGAATGGAATGCAGAAACGAATGTGCAATGGAATGGAATGGAATGTGGAATGGAATGTGGAATCAAATGGAATGGAATGTGGAATGGAATGTCGATTGGAAAGAAATGGAAAGTGGAATTGAATGTGGAAAGGAAAGGAATGGAATGTGCAATGCAATGAAATAGAATGTGGAATGGAAAGCAATGGAATGTGGAATGGAATATGGAACGGAATGGAATGGTATGTGGAATGGAATATGGAAAGCTTGGAATGGAATTTGGAATGGAATGGAATGGAATGGGAATGGAATGTGGAATGCAATGTAATGGAAAGTGGAATGGAATGTGGAATGGGATGGAATGGAATGTGGAATGGGATGGAATGGAATGTGGAATGGGATGGGATGGAATGTTTAATGGAATGTGGAATGGAATGGAATGGAATGCAGAATGGAATGTGGAATGGAATGTGGAAAGGAATTGAATGAAATGTGGAATGGTATGTGGAATGGAAAGTGGAATGGAATGGAATGGAAGTGAATGGAATGTGGAAGGGAATTAAATGGAATGTGGAATGGAAGAGAATGGAATGGAATGATATGTGGAATGGAACGGAATGGAATATGGAATGGAATGTGGAAAAGAATGGAATGATAAGTGGACTGGAACGTGGAAAGGAATGGAATGACACACGGAATGGAATGGAATGGAATGTGTAATGGAATTAGTAATGGAAAGTGGAATGAAATGGAGTGGAATGTGGAATGCAATGGAATGGAATGTGGAATGGAATGGAATGTGGAATGGAAGGGAATGGAATGTGGAATGGAATGGAATGCATCGTGGAATGGAATGGAGTGTGGAATGGAATCGAATGGAATGGAATGTGAAATAGAATGGAATGGAATGGAATGCAATGTGGAGTGGAATAAAGTAGAATAGAATGGAATGTGGAATGGAATCGTATGCAATGTGGAATGGAATGGAAAGGAATGTGGAAAGAAATGTTGAATGGAATGGAATGGAATGTGGAAAGGAATGGAATGGAATGTGGAAATGAATGTGGAATGGAATGGAATGGAATGTGGAATGGAAAGGAAAGTGCAATGGAATTGAATGGAATGTGGAAAGGAATGGATTGCAACGTGGAACGGAATGGAATGTCGAATGACATCGAATGCAATGAAATATGAAATGGAATGGAATGGAATGTGGAATGGAATGTGTAATGGAATGGAATGGAATTTGGAATGGAATGGAATGGAATGTGGAATGGAATGGAATGGAATGTGGAATGGAATGGAATGGAATGGAATGGAATGTGGAATGGAATGGAATGGAATATGGAATTGAATTGAATGGAATCGAATGTGGCATGCAATGGAAAGAATTGGAATGGAATGTGGAACGGAATGGAATGGAAAGTGGAATAGAATGGAATGGAAGGAGGAGTGGAATGGTATGGAATGTGGAATGGAATTTAGTGGAATGGGGAGTGGAATGTGGAATTGAATGGAATGGAATGTGGAATGGAATGGAATGGAATGTGGAATGGTATGAAATGGAAGGGAATGTTGAAAGCAATGGAATGGAATGGAATGTGGAATGGAATGCAATGGAATGTGGAATGGAATTTGGAATGGAATGTGGAATGGAATGTGGAATGCAATGGAAAGGATTGTGGAATCGAATGGAATGGAATGGAATTTGAAACGGAAAGGAATGGAATGTGGAATGCAATGGAATGGAATGGAATGGATTTTGGAATGGAATGCAATGGAATGCGGATTGCAATTTGGAATGGAATGTGGAATGGAAGGTGGAATGCAATGGAATGGACTGTGTAATGGAGTGGAATGGAATGGAATGTGAAAAGGTATGTAATGTAATGTGGAATGGAATATGGAATGGAATGAAATGGAATTGAATGGATTGTGGAATGGTATAGAAAAGAATGTGGAATGCAATGGAATGGAATGGAATGTGAAATGGAAAAGAAAGGAATTTGAAATGGAATGGAAAGGAAAGTGGAATGGAAAGGAATGGAATGTGGAATTGAATGTGGAATGGAATGGAATGGAACATGGAATGGTATATGAAATGGAATGGAATGAGATGTGGAATGGAATGTCTAATGGAAGGTAGAATGCAACGTGGAATGGAATTCGTATTGGAATGTGGAATGGAATGGAATGGAACGTGGAATGGAATGTGGGATGGAATGGAATGAAATGTGTAATGGAATGTGGAATGGAATAGAATGGAATGTGGACTGGAATGTGGAATGAAATGGAATGGACCATGGAATGGAAAGTGGAATGGAATGGAATGGAATGTGTAATGGAAGGTGGAATGGAATGGAATGAAACGTGGAATGGAACGTGGAATGGAACGTGGAATGGAACTTGGAATGGAACGTGGAATGGAACGTGGAAAGGAACGTGGAAAGGAATGTGGAAAGGAATGTGGAATGGAATGTAGAATGGAATGGAATGCAACGTGGAAGGGAATGGAATAGAATCTGGAATTCAATGGAATGGAATGTGGAAAGGAATGTGGAATGAAATGGAATGGAATATGTAATGGAACAGAACGGATATGGAATGTGGAATGGAATGGAATGGAATTTGGAATGGAATGTGGAATGGAATACATTGGAATGAAATGCGGACTTGAATTAAATGGAATGGAATGTACTGTGGAATGGAATTCAATGGAATGTGGAATGGAATGGGATGGAAATTGGAATGGAACGTGGAATGGAATGAAATGTGGAATGCAATGGAATGGAACGGAATGTGGAATGGAAAGGAACGGAATGTGGAATGGAACATTGAATGGAATGGAATGGAATGTGTACTGCAATGGAATGGAATGTGGAATGGAATTTAATGGTATGTGGAATGGAATATGGAATGGAATGTGGAATGGAATTGAATGGAATGCAGAATGGAATGGAATGGAATATGGAATGGACTGGAATGGAATTTGGAATGGAACGTTCCTTTCCACATTCCATTCCACATTCCATTCAAATTTCCATTCCCTTCCATTCCACGTTCAATTGCACTTTCCATTCCACATTCCATTGCATTCCATTTTACATTCCATTACAAGTTCCATTCCACTCCATTCCACGTTCCTATCCACATTTCATTCCAATTTCCATTCCAAACCATCCTACGTTCCATTTCATTCCATTCCACGTTCCTTTCCATTCAATTCCACATTCAATACGATATTCCATTCCACCTTACATTCCATTCCTTTCTATTCCACATTCCATTCCATTCCATTCCATTCCACATTCCATTCCATTATATTTTGCATTCCATTCCATTCCATTCCAAATTACACTGCATTCCATTCCATTCGACATTCCATTCCATTCCTTTCCACATTCCATTCAATTCCATTCCACATTTCATTCCAAGTTCCACTCCACATTGCATTCCACTTTCAATTCCACGTTTCATTCCATGTTCTATTCCCTTCCATTCCACATTCCATTCCATTGCATTCCACTTTCCATTACACGTTGCATTCCACATTACATTCCTCGTTTCATTCCGCGTTCCATTCCACGTTCCATTTCTTTCCACACCACATTCCATTCCATTGCCTTAGACATTTCATTCTTTTCCATTCCATTCCATTGCACATTCCATTCCACATTCCATTCCCTTCCATTACAGATTCCATTCTATTCCATTCCACATTTCATTCCACGTTCCATTCCACATTCCATTCCACGTACCATTCCAATACATTCCACATTCCATTCCACATTGCATTCCATTCCAGACCATATTCCATTCCACATTCCATACATTCCATTTAAACATTCCATTTCATTCCATTCCACATTGCATTCAACATTCCATTCCATTTCACACTGCATTACATATTCCATTCCACATTCCATTCCATTCCATCCTACATTCCATTCCACATTCCAATCCATTCCATGTCCCATTCCACGTCCATTCCACGTCCATTCCACATTCCATTCCACATTCCATTCCATTCCATTCCACATTGCATTCCACATTCCATCCCATATTCCATAGCATTCCATTGAACATTACATTCCACAATCTATTACATTGAATTCCTCATTCAATTCCACATTCCTTTCCACGTTTCATTCCACATTCCATTCCACGTTTCTTTCCTTTCCATTCCACATTGCATTCCTCATTCCATTCCACATTCCACACCATTCCATTGCACATTCCATTTCACAATACATTCGATTCAATTCCACATTCAATTCCACGATCTGTTCTACATTCAATTCCACTTTCCATTCCACATTCTATTTCACTTTCCATTCCATTCCATTCCATTTCATTCCACGTTCCGATCCATTCTATTCCACATTCCATTCCATTCCATTCCATTCCACATTCCATTCCATTCAATTCCTCATTCCATTTCACATTGCATTCCACATTCCATTCCATTCCATTCTATTACACTTTCCATTCCATTCCATTCCACTTTCCATTCCACATTGCATTCCACATTCCATTCCACATTCCATTCTATTGCATTCCATTCCACATTCCAATCCATTCCATTAGATTCCACATTCCATACCATTCAATTCCACATTAAATTCCATTCCATTTCACATTGCATTCCACATTCCATTCCACGTTGCATTCCACGTTCTATTCCATGGTCCATTCCTCGTTTCATTCCTTTCCATTGCACACTCCATTCCATGCCATTACACATCCAATTCCATTCCATTCCACATTTCATTAATCGTTCCATTCCATTCCATTCCTCGTTCCATTCCACGTTCCATTCCACATTCCCTTCCATTTCATTCCATATTACATTCCACGTTCCATTCCACGTTACATTCCACTTTCCATTCCACTTTCCATTCCATATTCAATTCCGCAATCCATTCCGTTCCATTCCACTTTCCATTCCACATTCCATTCCACATTCCACTGAACATTCCATTCCACATTCCATTCCATTCCTTTCCATTCCACATTCCATTCCTCATAGTGATCCATTCTACTACACATTCTATTCCACATTCCTTTTAAACATTCCATTTAACATTCCATTCCATTGCACTTTCCATTCCATTCCACATTCAATTCCATTCCATTCCTCATTCCATTCCACATTGCATTCCATTCCATTCCATCTTCCATTCCACGTTCCATTCCGCATTCTTTTGCACATTCCTTTCCTCATTGCATTCCATTCCATTCCACATTCCATTCCAAATTGCATTTCATTGCATTCCACATTTCATTCCCATTCCACTCCGTTGCATTCCACATTCCATTCCACATTCCATTCCACATTCCATTCCACATTCCATTCCATTCCACATTCCTTTCCATTCCATTGCAAATTGAATTGCACATTCCATTCCATTCCATTCCCCACTCCATTCCACATTCGATTCCATTCCATTTCACATTCCATTCCACGTTCCTTTCCACATTCCATTCCACATTACATTCCACATTCCATTCCATTCCCTTCCACTTCACATTTTACATTCCATTCCACATTCCATACCACATTCCATTCATTTCCATTCAACGTTCCATTCCGCATTCCAATCCACATTCCAGCATATTCCATTCTACATTCCATTGAGCATTCCATCCTGCATTCCATTCCATTCAATTCCATATTCCATTCCGCATTCCACTCCATTCCATTCCAATTTTCACTCCACATTCCATGCCACATTCAATTAGATTGAATTCCACATTTCGTTCCACATTCAATTCCACATTCCATTCCAATCCATTCCACTTTCGATTCCATGTTCCATTCCACATTCCATTCCACGTTCCACTCCACATTCCATTCCATTCCATTCCACTTTCTATTCCACATTCCATTCCACATTCCATTCCACATTCCATTCCATTCCATTCCACATTCCATTCTCTTTCCATTGCATTACATTCCACATTCCTTTCCACATTCCATTCCATCCAATTTCACATTTCATTCCACATTACATTCCATTGCATTCCACATTTCATTCCACATTCCATTCCACTTTCCATTACTTGTTCCATTCCACCTTCCATTCCACGTTCCATTCAATTCCATTCCACATTCCATTCCATTCCATGCAACGTTCCTTTTCATTCCATTCCACATTCCATTCCACATTCCATTTTGCATTCCGTTCCACATTCTATTTCACTTTCCATTCCATTCCATTCCATTCCATTACACATTCCATTCCATTTCATCCCACATTCCATTCCATTCCATTCCATTCCACATTCCTTTCCAAATTCCATTCCACATTCCATTCCACTCCATTATATTCCACATTCCATTCCATTCTATTGCACAATCCATTCCACATTCCATTCCACATTCCATTCCAATTTCCGTTCCATTGCATTCCACATTCCAATCCATTCCATTCATCTTTCCATTCCATTCAATTGCACATTCCATTCCATTACATTTCATTACATTCCACATTCCATTCCATTCCATTCCGCATTCCTTTCCAAATTCCATTCCACATTCCATTCCACTCCATTCTATTCCACATTCCATTCCATTCTATTGCACAATCCATTCCACATTCCATTCCACATTCCATTCCAATTTCCATTCCATTGCATTCCTCATTGCAATCCATTCCATTCATCTTTCCATTCCATTCAGTTGCACGTTCCACTCCATTACATTACATTCCATTCCACATTCCATTCTATTCCATTCCATTCCGCATTGCATTGCATTGCATTCCGCCTTCCATTCCATTCTATTTGATTGCATTCCACATTCCACTCCATTCAATTCCATTCCATATTCCATTCCAATCGATTCCACATTCCATTCCATTGCATTCCACATTCCATTCCATGTTCCATTCCACGATGCATTCCATGTTCCATTCCACGATGCATTCCATATTCCATTCCATTTCACTCCACTTTCCATTCCATGTTCCATTTCACATTCCATTCCACATTGCATTCCAAATTCCATCCCATTCCATTCCACATTCCAATTGATTCCATTCCGCGTTCCATTCCGCTTTCCATTCCACATTCCATTTCACATTCCAATCCAAGTTCAATTCCATTCTTTCTAATTTCCATTCCACTTTCCATTCCATTCAATTCCTCGTTCCATTCCAGTTTCAATTTCAAGTTCCATTCCACATTCCATTCCATTACATTCCACGTTCCATTGCACCTTCCATTCCATTCCATTCCACTTTCCTTTCCAGATTCCATTTCACATTCGGTTCCATTACATTCCACGTTCCATTCCACATTCCATTCCATTGCAATCCACGTTTCATTCAACATTCCATTCCATTTAATTTCACATTACATTCCATTTGCATTCCACATTCCATTCCACATTCCATTTCACGTTCCATTCCACATTCCATTCCGTTCCATTCCACATTTCATTCCACATTTCATCCCACATTCCAATCCATTCCATTCCACGTTCCATTCCACATTCCATTCCAATACATTCCACATTCCATTCTCATTCCATTGCATTCCATTCCACATTCCATTCCATTCCACGTTTCATACAACATTCCATTCCATTCCATTCCACATTCCATTACACATTCCATTCTCATTCCATTGCATTGCATTCCACAATCCATTCCACATTCCATTCCATTCCACATTTCATTCAACATTCCATTCCATTCCACATTCCATTCCACATTCCATTCCTCATTCCATTCCATGATCCATTCCCCGTTCCGTTCCACGTACCATTCCACATTCCATTCCTCTTTCCATTGCATGATCCATTCCACGTTCCATTCCCTTTCCATTCCATTCCATTCCTAGTTCCATTCCTGTCCATTCCACGTTCCATTTCAATCCGTTCCACATTCCATTCGACTTTCCATTTCACATTGCATTCCACATTCTATTTCACTTTCCATTCCATTCCATACCATTCCAGTACACATTCGTTTCCATTCCGTTGCTCATTCCATTCCATTTCATTCTTCAATCTATTCCACATTCCATTCCAAATTCCATTCCATTCCATTGTATTGCACATTCCATTCCATTCCATTAAACAATCCATTCCAAGTACCATTCCACATTCCATTCCACGTTTCATTACATTCCATTGCATTCTATTCCACATTCCATTCCATTCCATTAAACAATCCATTCCACATACCATTCCACATTCCATTCCACGTTTCATTCCATTCCATTCCGCATTCCAATACATTCCCTTCCACATTCCCATCCATTCAATTCCACATTCCATTCCATTTCATTCCACATTCTACCACATTCCATTCCAAGTTGCATTCCATTCCTTTCCACGTCCAATTCCGCATTCCATTCCACATTACATTCCACGTTCAATTCCAATCTATTTCATGTTCCTTTCCATTCCGTTACACGTTTCATTCCACTTTTCATTCCTCATTCCTTTCCACATTGCATTTCAGGTTGCATTCCATTCCATTCCACATTCTATTCCACGTTCCATTCCATTCCCTTCCGCATTCCACTGCATTCAATTTCACGTTCCTTTCCATTCCATTCCACATTGCATTCCATTCCATTCTATTCCATATTCCATTGCTTTACAGTCAACATTGCATTCCATGACATTTCACATTCCATTCCACATTCCATTCCACGATCCATTCCATCCCATTCCACATTCCATTGCATTCCATTCCACTTTCCATTCCATTCAATTCCGCATTTCACGCCATTCCATTGCATTCCACATTCTATTCCATTCCATTCCGCATTCCATTCCACGTTCCATTCCACATTGCATTCCATATTCCGTTCCATTCCGCATTCCATTCCACATTCCATTCCACATTCCACTCCATGCCTTTCCCCTTTCCATTAAACATTCCGTTCCACATTCCATTTCACTTTGCCTTCCATTCCATTCCATTATCCATTCCAAAGTCCATTCTACTCCATTCCACATTCCTTTCCACATTCCATTCCACATTCCATTCCACAGTCCATTCCAAATTGCATTACACATTCAATTCCACATTCCATTCTCATTTCATTGCATTTCTTTCCACTTTCCTTTCCACATTCCATTTCATTCCAATACACATGCCATTCCACATTCCATTCCATTCCATTCCATTCCATATTCCATTCAACTTTCCATTCCACATTCCATTCCGCAGTCCATTCCATTCCATTTCAAATTATATTCCTTTCCAATCATCATTACATTCCACATTTCGTTCCATTCCATTCCATATTCCATTCCACATTCCTTTCCACATTCCATTGCATTCCATTCCATTCCATTCCACGTTCCATTCCACTTTCCATTAAATTCTATTCTACATTCCATTCCACATTCCAGTCCGTTCCATTCCACATTCCAGTCCATTCCATTCTACCTTCCATTCCATTCCAAAACACATTTCATTCCACTGTTCATTCCATTCCATTCCACATTCCATTCCACATTCCATTCCACATTCCATTCCATTCCATTCCACATTCCATTCCATTCCATTTCTTTCCACGTTCCAGTGTACATTCCATTCCTTTCCATTCCATGTTTCATTTCACGTTCCTTTCCACATTCCATTCCATTCCATTCCACGTTCCATTCCAGCCTCAATTCCACATTCTATTCTACATTCCATTCCGTTGCATTGCACATTCCATTCCACATTCCATGCCACGTTGTATTCCACATTCTTTTCCATGTTCCATTGCAGGTTCCATTCTATATTCCATTCCATTCCATTTCACGTTCCATTCCACATTCCATTCAACGATCCATTCCATTCCATTCCATTCCACTTTCCATTCCACGTTCCATTCAAAATTCCATTGCTTTCCATTCCAACTTCCATTCCACACTCCATTCCACATTCCATTCCGCCTTCCATTCCGTTTCATTCCACTATCCATTACACAATCCTTTCCACATTCCATTCCACTTTCCAGTCCACATTCCATTAATGTCCATTCCACAGTCCATTCCACATTCCAATCCATTCCATTCCACATTTCATTCCAAATTCCATTCCATTCCATTCCGCATTTCATTCTACATTCCATTCCAGATTCCCTTCCACGTTCCATTCCGCATTTCATAGCATTCCATTCCATTCTATTCCACATTCCAATCCATTCCATTCCACATTTCATTCCACGTTCCATTCCATTACATTCCACATTTCATTCCACATTCCATTCCAGTTTCCATGCGACATTCCCTTCCATTCCATTCCTGTCCATTCCACATTAAATTCCACATTAAATTCCACATTCCACATTCCATTCCACGTTCCTTTCCATGTTCCATTCCATTCCATTCCACATTGCATTCCATTCCCTTCCACTTTCAATAGCATTCCTTTCTATTCCATTCCGCATTCCATTCCATTCCATAACAAATTCCATTCCATATACCCTTCCATTCCTCTCCACATTCAATTCCATATTCCATTCCATTCCATTCCACATTTCATTCCATTCCATTCCACGTTCCATTCCACGATCCATTCCACATTCCATTACACGTTCCATTCCACATTCCATACCATTCCATTCTACATTGCATTCCATTTTCCATTCCATTGCATGCCATATTCCATACCATTGCATTCATTCCATTCCACTTTCCATTCCATTGCATTCCACATTCTACTCCACATTCCATTCCATTCCATTCAACATTCCATGCCACATTCAATTTCATTCCATTCAAAATTCCATTTTACATTCCATTCCATATTCCATTCCGTTCCATTCCACATTCCATAACACATTCCTTTCCACATTCCATTCCACATTCCATTCCATTCCATTTCATTCCACATTCATTTCACATTCCATTACATTCCATTCCACGTTCCAGTCCACATTCCATTCCACATTCCATTGAACTTTCCTTTCCATTGCATTCCACGTTCCATTTCAATTTCCATTCCACAATCCTTTCCACGTTCCTTTACATTCCATTCCACATCCCATTCCACTTTCCATTCCATTCAATTCCACTTTCCATTCCACATTCCATTGCATGTTTCATTCCACTTTCCATTCGACCTTTCATTCCACGTTCCATTGCACGTTCCCTTCCAGGTTTCATTCCATTCCATTACACGTTCCATTCCACATTCCATTCCATTCCATTCCACGACACATTCCACATTCCATTACAAATTTCATTCCACTTTCCATTCTGTTCCATAACAAGTTCCATTGCACATTCCATTCCACATTCTATTCCACATAACAGTCCACATTCCATTCCATTCCATTCCACATTCCATTCCACATTAAATTCCATTCCATACCACATTCAGTTCCACGTTACATTCCACATTCCATTCCACATCCCATTACACATCCCATTCCATATTCCCTTCCACATTCTATTCCATTCCATTCCACACTGAATTCAAAATTCCGTTCCATTAAATTCCACATTCTATTGCACATTGCATTCCACATTCCGTTCCATTCCTTTCCACATTCCATTAGACATTCCATTCCATTCCATTCCACATCCCATTCCACTTTCCATTGCATTCTATTCCACATTGTATTCCACATTTCATTCCACATTCCCTTCCTCAGTCCATTCCATTCCATTCCAGATTCCATTCCACATTCCATTCCATTGCATTCCACATTCCATTCCACAATCCATTCCAATGCTTTCCACATTACTTTCTGCATTCCATTCCTCATTCCCTTCCACATTCCATTCCTCATTCCCTTCCACATTCCATTCCATTCCATTCCACATTCCATTCCACATAACATTCCACATTCCCTTCCACATTCCATTCCATTCCATTACACATTCCTTTCCACATTCCATTCCATTCCATTCCACATTACATTCCACATTCGATTCCACTTTCGATTCCACATTCCCTTCATCATTCCATTACATTGCTTTCCAAATTCCATTCCACATTCCAGTCCATTCCCTTCCACCTTCCATTCCACATTCGATTACATTCCTTTCCACATTCCACTCCACTCCATTCCACATTCCATTCCACATTCCATTCCACCTTCTATTCCGTTCCTTTCCACGTTTCATTCCACCTTCCATTCCACGTTCCATTTGACTTTCCTTTCCACTCCATTCCACGTTCCATTCCAAATTCCATTCCACATTCCATTCCATTGCCTAACATTCCAGTCCACATTCCATTCCATTCCATTCCCCATTCCATTACATTACTTTCCACATTCAATTCTTTTCCATTCAACATTCCGTTTCACATTCCATTCCACTTTCTATTCCACTTTCCGTTCCCCATTCAAATCCACGTTCCATTCAATTGCATTCTACTTTCGATTCCACGTTCCATTCCACATTTCATTCCAAGATCCATTCCATTACATTCCACGTTCCATTCCCTGTTCCATTCCATTCCATTCCACACTGCATTCCACATTGCATTCCACATTCCATTGCATTCCTTTCCACATTCCGTTCCACATTCTATTCCACTTTTCATCCCACGTTCGATTCGATTTCCTTCCATGTTCCATTCCACATTCCATTCCATTCCATTCCTCTTTCCCTTCCACATTCCATTCCACATTCCATTCTTCATTTCATTCCGTTCCATTCCATATTCCATTCCACATTCCATTCCATTCCCTTCCACGTTCCATTTCATTCCGTTCCACATTCTATTCCACTTTACATTTCACATTCCGTTCCACATTCTATTTCATTTTCCTTTCCTTTCCCTTCCATTCCATTACACATTCCTTTCCATTCCGTTGCTCATTCCATTCCATTCCATTCCACGATCCATTCCACATTCCATTCCACATTTCATTCCAGTCCATTCTATTCCACATTCCATTCCATTCCTTTAAACCATCCATTCCACGTACCATTCCACATTCCTTTCCACGTTCCATTCCATTCCATTCCACTTTCAAATTCATTCCATTCCACTTTCAAATTCATTCCATTTCACATTCCAATCCATTCCATTCCATATTCTACCGATTCCAATCCACATTCTACCGCATTCCATTCCAAGTTGCATTCCATTTCATTCCACGTCACATTCCGCATTCCATTCCATATTACATTCCACGTTCCATTCCAATCCATTCCACGTTCCTTTCCATTCCATTCCACGTTCCTTTCCATTCCTTTCCACGTACCATTCCACTTTCCATTCCACATTCCATTCTACATTCCATTTCATGTTGCATTCCATTCCATTCCACATTCTATTCCACGTTCAATTCCATTCCATTCCACATTCCTTTGCATTCCATTCCACATTCCATTGCATTCCATTCCACATTCCATTCCACATTCTATTCCACTTTGCATCCCACATTTGTTTCGATTTCCTTCCATGTTCCATTCCACATTCCATTCCATTCCATTCCACTTTCCCTTCCACATTCCATTCCACATTCCATTCTTAATTTCATTCCGTTCCATTCCATATTCCATTACACATTCCATTCCATTCGCTTCCACGTTCCATTTCATTCCGTTCCACATTGCATTCCACTTTCCATTTCATATTCCGTTCCACATTCTATTTCATTTTCCTTTCCTTTCCCTTCCATTCCATTACACATTCCTTTCCATTACGTTGCTCATTCCATTCCATTCCATTCCACGATCAATTCCACATTCCATTCCACATTTCATTCCAGTCCATTCTATTCCACATTCCATTCCATTCCTTTAAACAATCCATTCCACATACCTTTCCACATTCCATTCCACGTTCCATTCCATTCCATTCCACGTTCCATTTCATTCCATTTCACATTCCAATCCATTCCATTCCACATTCTACCGATTCCATTGCACATACTACCGCATTCCATTCCAAGTTGCATTCCATTCCATTCCACGTCACATTCCGCATTCCATTCCTTATTACATTCCGCGTTCCATTCCAATCTATTCCACTTTCCTTTCCATTCCATTCCACGTTCCATTCCACTTTCCATTCCACATTCCATTCCACATTCCATTTCACATTTCATTCCATTCCATTCCACATTCTATTCTACGTTCAATTCCATTCCATTCCACATTCCATTGCATTCCATTCCACATTCCATTCCATTCCAATCTACATTCCATTCCATTCCATTCTATTCCATATTCCATTGCATTACAGTCAACATTCCATTCCATTACATTCCACATTCCATTCCACATGCCATTCCACATTCCATTCCACATTCTATTGCACGTTCCATTCCATTCCTTCCACATTACATTCTATTCCATTCTACTTTCCATTCCATTCAATTCCACCTTTCACTCCATTCTATTGCATTCCACATTCTATTGCATTCCATTCCACATTGCATTCCATCCCATTTCGCTTTATTCCACATTCCATTCCATTCCATTCCTCTTCCCATTCCACATTCACTTCCACTTTCTTTTCCACTTTCCATTCCATTTCATTCCGAATTCCATTGAATTCCATTCCACATTCCATTCCATGTTCTCTTCCATTCCATTGCACATTTCATTCCATTCCATTCCACATTCCATCCCTTTCAATTCCTCATTTCATTCCATTGCATTGCATTCCAGATTCTATTTCACTCCATTCCTCATATCATTCCATTGCATTGCATTCCACTTTCCGTTCTATTACATTCACATTCCATTCCATTCCATTTCATTATATTCCACATTCCATTCCATTCCATTCCACTTTGCATTCCATTCCATTCCACATTCCATTCTACTTCCCATTCCATTCCATTCCACATTTCATTCCACATTCTGTTCCACATTACAGTCCTTTCCATTCCACATTCCATTCCACATTCCATTTCATTTCGTTCCACATTCCATTCCACACTCCCTTCCATTCAATTCCACATTTCATTGCACATTCCATTGCATTCCATTCCACATTCCTTTGCACATTCCATTGCATTCCACTCCACATTCCTTTCCATTCAACTCCACCTTCCTTTCCACATTCCTTTCAATTCCATTCCACATTCCGTTGCAGATTCCATTCAAAATTCTATTCCATTCCATTCCACATTTTATTAAACTTTCCATTCCATTCCTTTCCACTTTCCATTCCTCGTTTCATTCCACTTTCCATTCCACATTACATTCCACATTCCATTGCGTTCTATTGAACATTCCATAGTACATTTCATTCCATATTCCATTCCACTTTCCATTCCACATTCAAATCCACTTTCCATTACATATTCCATTCCATATTCCATTACAAATTCCATTCCACATTCCATTACACATTCCATTCCACATTCCATTCCATGTTACATTCCATTCCATTCCACTTTCCATTCCACATTCCATTTTACTCCATTCCGCATTCCATTTCATTCCATTGCACATTTCTTTCCAAATTCCATTTCACTTTCCATTCCATTCCATTCCATTCCACATTCCATTCCATTCCATTCCAATCCACATTCCATTTCATTCCTTTCCAATCCAAATTCCATTCCATTCCAATCCAAGTTCAATTCCATTCCACATTCCATTCCATTCCATTCCACATTCCTTTCCATTCCATTCCACATTGCATTCCATTCCATTCCCATTCCAGTATACATTCCAATACATTCCATTCCACTTTCCATTCCATTCCATTCCATTCCATTCCACATTCCATTCCACATTGCAACCCATTCCATTCCACATTCCAGTACATTCCATTCCTTTGCACATTCCATTCCACATTCCATTCAATTCAATTTCACATTCAATTCCATTCCATTCCATTCCACATTCCATTCCACATTCCATTACTTTACATTTCACATTCCTTTCCATTCCATTCACCATTCCATTCCGCATTCAATTCCATTCCATTCCACATTCCATTGGACATTCAATTCCTTTCCATTCCGCATTCCATACTACATTTCATTCCATATTCCATTCCACATTTCATTTCACATTCCATTCCACATTCCATTACACATTCCTTTCCACATTCCATTCCATGTTTCATTGCATTCTACTTTCCATTCCACATTCCATTCTATTCCATTCCACATTCCATTTCATTCCATTCCACATTCCATTGCAAATTCCATTTCACTTTCAATTCCATTCCATTCCATTTCACATTCCTTTCCATTCCATTCCACAGTGCATTTCTTTCCACCCCACATTCCATTCCCAATTCCATTTCACTTTCCATTCCATTCCATTCCATTCCACATTCTATTCCATTCCATTCCTATCCACTTTCCATTCCATTCCATTCCAAGTTCAATTCTCTTCCAAATTCCATTCCATTCCATTCCACATTTCATTTCATTCCATTCCACAATCCATTCCACTTTCCATTCCTCATTCCTTTCCCCATTCAATTGCATTCTATTCCACATTACGGTCCATTCCATTGCATTCAATGTTCCATTCCTTTCCATTCACTTCCTCGTACCATTCCATTCCATTGCATTCCATATTCCATTCCATTCCATTCCACATTCCATTCTATTCCATTCCACATTCCATTCCATTCCATTCCAAATTCCATTCCATTCCACATTCCATTCAATTCCATTACAATCCACATCCCATTACAATCCATTCCAAGTTCAATTGCATTCCACATTCAATTCCATTGCATTCCACATTCCATTCCACATTCGATTGCACATTCACTTCCATTCTATTCTATTCCACATTCCATTCCATTCCATTCCACATTCCATTCCATTCTATTCCACATTCCATTCCATTCCACTCCACATAACATTCCACATTCCATTCCACGTTCCGTTCAACATTCCATTCAACATTCCATTCCTCATTCTATTCCGTTTCATTCCACATTCCATTCCACATTCCATTCCACATTCCATTCCATTCCTTTCCACATTCCATTCCATTCCATTCCACATTCCATTCTCATTCCAATGCATTCATTTCCCATTCCATTCCACATTCCATTCCATTCTATTCCACTTTTCATACCACATTCCATTCCACGTTCCATTCCATGCTCCATTCCACATTCCATTCCACTTTTCATACCACATTCCATTCCTCGTTCCATTCCATGCTGCATTCCACATTCCATTCCATGTTCCATTCCATTCCATTCCATTCCTCATTCCATTCCAGTCCATTCCACGTTCCAATTCATTCTGTTCCACGTTCCATTCCACATTCCATTTCACATTCCGTTCCACATTGTATTTCCCTTTCCCATCCATTCCATTCCATTCCATTCCACATTCCATTCTAGTCCATTCCATTCCATTCCACCTTTCATTCAATTCCATTCCGCATTCCATTCCATTCTATTCCATTCCTTCCACATTCCATTCCACTGTCCATTCCACGTCGCATTGCATGTTCCATTCCACGTCCCATTCCATGTTGCATTCCTTTCAGTTCCAGGTCTCATTCTATGTTCCATTCCATATCCCATTCCAGGTTGCATTCTTTCCCATTCCACATTCCATTCCATTCCATTCCACATTCGATTCCATTCCATTCTACATTCCATTCCACGATCCATTCCACTTTCCTTTCCACATTGCATTCCAAGTTCCATTCCATTCCACATTCAATTCCTCTTTCCATTCCATTAAATTCCACGTTTCATTCCATTCCATTCCGTATTCCATTCCACGTTCCATTCCTTTCCATTGCACATTGCTTTCCATTCCATTTCACATCCCATTCCATTCGTTTTGACATTCCATTCCACTCTCCATTCCACGTTGAATTCCATATTCCATTCCACATCCGATTCCACTATCCATGCCTTTTCATTCCACATTCCATTCCTTTCCATTCCATATTCCATTCCATTCAATTCCACATTCCATTCAACATTCCATTCCATTCCACATTCAATTCAACATTCCATTACATTCAATTTCACTTTCCATTCCATATTCCATTCCACATTCCACATTCCCTTCCAGTTCCATTCCACGATCCATTCCACGTTCAGTTACAGGAACCATTGCACTTTCCATTCCACATTTCTTTCCATGCCATTCCATTCCATGCCGCATTCCCTTCCACATTACATTCCACATTCCATTCCACGTTCCAGTCCGCATTCCTTTCCATGGAGTCTTCCGCGTTCCATTCCACTTTCCATTCCATTTTATTCCACGTTCCATTCCACGTTACATTTCTTTCCATTCCACTTTCCATTCCACATTCCATTGCACATCCTATTCCACTTTCCATTGCATGTTCCATTCCGTCTTCCATTCCACGTTCATTCCACATTCCAATCCACATTCCATTCCATTCCATTCCACTTTGCCTTCCACATTACATTCGACATTCCTTTCCATGTTCCATTCCACGTTCTATTCCACGTTGCACTCCACATTCTATTCCATTCCATTCCACTTTTCATTCCACTTTCCATTCCACATTCCTTTCCACATTCCATTCCACATTCCACTGCAAATTCCATTCCACATTCCATAACACATTCCATTGCACATTCCATTCCACATTCCATTCCACATTACATTTCATTCCATTTCACATTCCTTTCCATTCCATTCCACATTCCGTTCCACATTCAATTCCATTCCATTCCACATTCGGTTGGACATTCCATTCCATTCCATTCCACATTCCTTTCCATTGCATTCCAATTTCCATTGTAATCAACTCCATGTTCCATTTCATAACATTCCCCGTTCCATTCCATTCCATTCCATTCCACATTCTATTGCATTCCACATTCCATTCTATTCCATTTCGCATTCCACTCCATTCCATTTCATTCCTTTAAACATTCCATTCAAATCCATTCCACATTCCATTCCAATCCATTCCACATTCCATTCCATTTCATTCCATTCTTTTTCATTCCATTCCACATTCTATTCCATTTCACATTCCATTCCACTGCATTCTATTCCATTCCATTCCACATTCCACTCCATACCATTCCATTCCACATTCCATTCCATTACACATTACATTACATTCCATTCCGCATTCCATTCCATTCATTTATTGCATTCCATTAAATTCCATTCCACATACCATTACATTCGACATTCCATTCCACATTCCATTCCATGTTCCATTCCACGTTCCATTCCATTCTATTCCACATTCCATTCCACATTTCATTCCAGGTTGCATTCCACATTCCGTTCCACGTTCCATTCCAGATTCCATTTAAAATTCCATTCCACTTTGCACTCCATTCCATTCCACGTTCCGTTGAACATTCCATTCCATTCCATTAAACTTTCTATTCCACATTCCATTCCACATTCCATTCCGTTCCATTCCACATTCCATTAGATTCCATTCCACATTGCATTCCATATTCCATTCCATTCAACTTCACATTCCATTCCAAATTCCATTCCATTCCATTGCACTTTCCATTCCACATTGCCTTGCATTACATTGCACATTCCTTTCTGTTGCATTCCACATTCAATTACATTCCATTCCACAATCCATTCCATATTCCATTCCATTCCATTTCACGTTGCATTCCAAATTCCATTCCATTCCATTCATCTTTCCTTTCCACATTGCCTTGCATTACATTCCACATTCCATTCCGCTTTCCAATCCAATCCATTCAGTGTTCCATTTCACGTTCCATTCTACAGTCTATTCCTCATTCTATTTCACGTTCCACTCCATTCCATTCCACGTTCCAAACCACTTTACATTCCTTTGCATTCCACGTTGCATTCCACATTCCATTGCACATTCCATTCCACGTTCCATTCCATGTTCCATTCCACGTTCCATTCCATTCCACTCCATGTTCCATTCCACATTCCATTCCATCCCTTTCCACGTTCCATTTCATTCCATTCCACGTTCCATTCCACATTCCATTCCAAATTCCATTCCACAATCCATTCCATTCAATTCCATTCCATTCCATTCCTCGTTACATTCGGCATTCCATTCCACATTCCATTCCACATTACATTCTGTTCCATTCCACATTCCTTTCCACTTTCCATTCCACATTCCATTCCATTCCAATCCACATTCCATTCCACATTCCATTCCACATTCCATTCCTAATTCCATTCCATTGCATTCCCAATTCCATTCCACATTCCATTCCAATCCATTCCTCATTGCATTCCATTGTAGTCCACATTCCATTCAACTTTCCATTCCATTCCATTTAAACTTTCCACTCCATTCCGTTCCACATTCTATTTCACCTTCCATTCCATTCCAAATTCCATTCCACACTCCATTCCATTCCATTCCACATTCCATTCTACATTCCGTTCCATTCCATTCCACCTTCCATTCCACGTTCCATTCCACGTTCCCTTCCACGTTCCATTCCACGTTCCGTTCCACATTCTATTCCTCATTTCATTCCACATTCCATTCCATTCCACATTCCTTTCCACTTTACATTCCGTATTGCGTTCCACATTCCATTCCATTCCATTTCGCGTTCTATTCCACGTTCCATTCCATTCCATTCCACGTTACATTCCACGTTCCATTCCATTGCATTCCACGTTCCATTCCACTTTCCATTCCATTCCATTCCGCGTTCCATTACACATTCCATTGTACATTCCATTCCAAGTTTCATTCCACATTCCATTCCACTTTCCATTACACATACGATTCCACATTCCATTCCATTCCATTCCAAGTTCCATTCCACATTCTATTCCATTCCATTCGACTTTCCATTCCACTTTCCATTCCACTTTCCATTCCACGTTCCATTCCTCATTCCATTGCACATTCTATTCCACGTTCCGTTCAACATTCCATTCCATGTTGCATTCCACTTTCCATTCCACGTTTCATTCCATTGGATTCCATTCCACGTTCCATTCCATGTTCCATTCCACATTCCATTCCACATTCCAATGCACTGCATTCCATATTCCATTCCTCATTCCATTCCATTCCTTTCAACATTCGATTCCACATTCCTTTCCACATTTTATTCCATTCAATTCCACGTTCCATTCCGCATTACATTCCACACTCCTTTCCACATTCCATTCCGTTCCATTCCACATTCCTTTTCACTATCCTTTCCACATTCCTTTCCACTTTCCATTCCACATTCCATTCCTTCCATTCCATTACACATTCCATTCCACATTCCTTTCCACTTTCCATTCCAAATTCTATTCCTTTCCATTCCACATTCCATTCAATTCCAATTCATTGCATTCTACAATCCATTTCACATTCTATTCTATTCCATTCCACATAGCCTTCCACATTCCATTCCATTCCATTCCACTTTCCATTCCATTCCATTCCACTTTCCATTCCATTTCATTCCACATTCGATTCCGTTATATTCCCATTCCATTCCATTCCATTCCTTTCCACATTCCATTCAATTCCATTCCACATTCCATTCCATTCCATTCCACATTCCATTCCATTCCATTCCACATTCCATTCCACTTTCCATTCCGTCTTCCATTCCATTGTATTCCACCGTCCATTCCTTTCCATTCCATTGCATTTCACATTCCATTCCATTCCACTACATTCCACATTACGTTCCATTGCATTCCACATTCCATTTCATTCCACATTCCACTCCACATTCCATTCCATTCCATTCCATTCCATATTGCATTCCATTCAGCATTCCATTCCATTCCATATTCCATTCCATTCCACATTCCATTCCATTCAATTCAACATTCCGTTGCATTCCATTCTATTTCCATTTCACATTCAATTCTTTTCCATTTATTTCCACATTCCCTTACATTTAATTCCACATTCCATTCCATAAGATTCCATTCCATTCCACATTTCTTTACACATTCCATTCCATTCCATTCCACATTCCATTCCATTCTTTTCCACATTCCATTCCAATCCATTCCATTCCATTCCATTCCACATTCCATTCCATTCCACCTTCCACATTTCATTTCCTTTTCCTTTCATTCCACATTCAATTCCATTCCATTCCATTCCACATTCCATTTCATATTACATTCCGTTCCATTCCACTTTCTATTACATAGCATTCCACATTCCATTCCATTCCATTCCACCTTCCATTCCATTGCATTTCACTTTCTATTCCATTATATTTCACCTGGCATTCAATTCCACACTCCATTCCATTCCATTTGAGAGTGCATTTCATTCCACATTCCATTCCATTCATTCCAAATTCCATGCCATTCCAATCCACATTCCATTACATTCCGTTCCACATTCCATTCCATTCTATTCCACATTCCATTCCATTCCATTCTACTTTCCATTTCTTTCCATTCCACCCTCCTTTCCAGATTCCATTCCATTCCATTGCGCCTTCCATTCCATTCCATTCCACATTCCATTCCACTTTACTTTCCACATTCCATTTCATTCCATTGAACATTCCATTCCACCTTCCATTCCATTCCATTCCACATTCTAGTTCACTTTCCATTCCATTCCATTCCACGTTCCATTCCATTCCATTCTATTCCATTCCATTCCACGTTCCATTCCACATTCCATTCCATTCAATTCTACATTCGATTCCATTCCATTCCACATGGGATTCCATTCCAATCTACATTCCATTGCATTCCATTCCGCATTCCGTTCCACATAACATTCTATTCCATTCCAAATTCATTTGATTCCATTCCATTCCACGTTCCATTCCATACCATTCCACATTCCGTTCCATTCCATTCCACTTTCCATTCCTTTCCATAACACATTCCACATTCCAATCCACTTTCCGTTCTGCGTTCCATTCCACATTCCATTCCATTCCATTCCACATTCCATTCCACCTTCCATTGCATTCCATTCCATGTTCCATACCACATTCCATTCCTTTCAATTCCATGTTCCATTCCAGTTTCCATTCCATTCCAATCCATTCCACGTTTCATTCAATTCCATTCCACTTTGCATTCCAGTCGACATTCCATTCCATTCCACATTCCATTCCAATCCGTTCCATTTCTCATTCCATTCAATTCCATTCCCCATTACATTGCATTCCATTCCACGTTCTTATCCATTCCATTCCACCTTGCATTTCATTCCATTCCCTGTTCCATACATTCGATTCCTCCTTCCATTCCATTCCATTCTACTTTCCAATCCATTCCATTCCACATTCCGTTCCACTGCACATTCCTTTCCATTCCACGTCCAATTCCATTCCATTCCATTCCACTCCACATTCCAATCCATTCCATGTTCCATTCCATTCACTTCCATTCCATATTCCATTCAATTCCATTCCACATTCCATTCCATTCCATTCCAAGTTCCATTCAATTCAATTCCATTCCACTTTCCATTCTTTTCCTTTCCACATACCATTCCACATTCCATTTCATTCCATTCCATTCCATTGCACATTGCATTGCGCATTCCATTCCACGTTCCATTAGACGTTCCATTCCACGTTCCATTTGACGTTTCATTCCATGTAACATTCCAAATTCCATTCCAGGTTCCAATCCATGTTCCATTCCACATTCGATTCCATTCCACTCCATTCCATTCCACATTTCATTCCACATTCCATTCCGTTTCATTACACATTACATTCAAACTTCCATTCCACAGTCCATTCCTTATTGCATTCCATTCCATTCCACATTCCATTACATTCCATTCGATATTCCATTCCAAGCCATTCTAAATTCCATCCCATTCCGTTCCACATTCTATTCCATTCCACGTTACATTCCATTCCGTTACATTCCACATTACATTCCATTCCATTCCACGTACCATTCCATTCTCCATTCCATTCCATTCCACATTCCGTTCCATCTCATTTCACATTCCATTCCATTGAATTCCACATTGCATTCCACATTCCATTCCACAATCCGTTCTACATTCCATTCCATTCCACCTTCCATTACACATTCCATTCCACATTCCATTCCATTCCAATTTCCTTGCCACCTCCCACTCCACATTCCATTCCATCCCATTTTGCATTGCATTCCACATTGCATTGCATTCCATTCCAAATTCCATTCCATTTCTTTCCACATTCCATTCAACATTCCTACACATTCCATTCCACATTCCATTCCTCATTCCACTGCATTCCATTCCATTCCACAGTACATTCCACATTCCATTCCATTGCTTTCCACAATGCATTCCAATTTCCATTCCACGTTCCATTCCACGTTCCATTCCACGTTCCATTACAATTTCCATTCCGCGTTCCGTTCCATTCCGTTCCACATTGCATTGTATTCTATTACACATTCCATTCCATTGCATTCCACCTTCCATTCTGCATTCCTTTCCGTTCTATTCCACGTTCGATTCCACATTCCCTTCCATTACATTCCACGTTCCATTCCATTCCATTTCAATTTCCATTCTATGTTCCATGCCACTTTTCATTCCACCTTCCTTTCCATGTTCCATTCCATTCCATTCCACATTCAATTCTATTATACATTCCATTCAATTGCTTTCCATTCCATTCCACATTCCATTCCAATCCACATTGCATTCCACATTCCATTCCATTCCATTCCATTCCACATTCCATTCTATTCCATTCCACATTCCATTCCACTCCATTCCACATTCCATTCCACATTCCATTCCATTACATTGCACTTTCCTTTCAACATTCCATTCCATCCCACTCCACATTCTATTCAATTCCACTTTCCATTCCAGTCCATTCCTTTTCATTCCATTTCGCGTACCATTCCACATTTCATTCCACAACAGATTTCATTCCATTCCTTTCCATATTCCATTCCATACCACTCCACATTCCATTCCATTCCACTCCACATTCCATTCCACTCCACTCCACATTGCATTCCCATTCAACTCTCCATTCCATTTTCCATTCCATTGCTTTCCACATTCCATTCAATTCCTTTCCACATTCCATTCCATTCCTTTTCTCTTTCCATTCCATTGCATTCAATTCCAGTCCATTTCACATTCCATTCCATTCCACTCCACATTGCATTCCATTTCATATTCCATTCCGTTCAACTCCACATTGTATTCCCTTGCATTCCACATTCCATTCCGTTCCATTCCACTCCATTCCACATCTCATTCCATTTCATTCCACATTCAATTCCATATTGCATTCCATTCCAATTTCCATTCCATATTCCATTCCATTCCATTCCATTCCACATTCCATTGAACATTCCATTCCATTGCATTGCAGTCCGCATTCCATTCCATTTCATTCCATTACCTTACATTTGACATCCCATTCCATTCCATTCCAGTCCATATTCCATTCCATTCCACATTACTTTTAATTCCATTCCACGTTCTATTCCAATCCATTCCACATTGCTGTTCATTCCAATCCACATTCCATTCCGTTCCATTCCACATAATTTTCCATTCCACATTCCATTCTGCATTCCATTCCATTCCACATTCCATTTCATTCCACTCCATTGCACATATCATTCCATTCCATTCCACATTCCATTCCATTCCATTCCTTTCCATTCCTTTCCATTCCTTTCCGTTCAATTCAACATTCCTACTCATTCCTTTCCATTCCACATTCCTTGCTATTCCATTCATTTCCATTTCACATTCCATTCCATTCCATTCCACATTCCGTTCCTTTCCACATTCCATTACATTCCACTCCACATTCCATTCCATTCCATTCCACATTCCATTCTGCATTCCATTCCACGTTCCATTCATCGTTCCATTGCACGTTCCATTCGATATTCCATTTAACTTTACATTCAATGTTCCATTTCACGTTCCATTCGTCGTTCCATCTCACTTTCCATTCGATGTTCCATTCAACGTTACATTCCATGTTCCATTCCACTTTCCATTCCATGTTCTATTCCGCATTCTATTCCATTCCTTTCCACATTCCATCCAGATTCCATTCCACATTCCATTTCTTTTCATTCCACTTTCCATTCAACATTACATCTATAGTGCATTCCACATTGCATTCCATTCCACTCCACATTCCATACCACATTCCATTCCATTCCACTCTCCATTCCATGAAATTCTACATTCCATCCCATTCCATTCCACATTCTATTGCACTCCACATTCCATTCCCTTCCGTTCCTTTCTACATTACATTCCAATCCATTCCAAGTTGCATTCGTTTCGATTCCACGTTATGATCCATTGCATTCCACTTACGATTCTATTCCATTCCACTTTCCATTCCTTTCCATCCAATTCCAATCCACCTTCCATTCCATTCCACATTCCACTCCATTTCAAGTTCCATTCCATTCCATTCCATTCCATTCCATTCCATTCCACATTCCATTCCATTCCACATTCCATTCCATTCCACATTCAGTTCCATTCCATTCCATTCCACTTTCTGTTCCATTCCCTACCACATTCCATTCCATTCCATTCCACGTTCATTACATTACATTCCACGATCGTTTGAATTCAATTCCAAGGTCCATGATATTCTATTCATTTCCACATGTCACTACATTCCATTTCACATTCGATTCCATTCCATTCCACGTTCCAATGCAGTCAATTCCACTCCACATTCCATTCCATTCCATTGCACATTCCATTCCATTCCATTCCAAATCCATTCCATTCCTTTCCACATTCCATTCCATTCCATTCCATAGTCCATTCGATTCCACTCCACATTCCACTCTGCTCCATTCCACATTCCTTTCCATTTTCCGTTCCATTCCATTCTACTTTCCATTCCATTACCTTCCACATTCCATTCCATACTATTCCAAATTCCTTTCAATTCCATTCGACATTCCATTCCACATTCCATTCCATTCCTGTCCACATTCCATTGAATTCCATTCCATGCCACCTTCCATTCCATTGTATTCCACATTCCCTTCCATTCCTTTCCACATTCCAATCCATGCCATTCCAGGTTCCATTCAATTCCATTCCACGTTCCATTCCACGTTGCATGCCACGTTCCCTTCCATGTTCCATTCCATTCCATTGCACGTTCCATTCCATGTTCTATTCCATTCCCTTCCACCTACCATTCCAAGTTTCATGCCACCTTATATTCCACCTTCCATTCCAATTTCCTTTCCATTGCATTCCAAATGCAGTTCAATATTCCATTCCATTCCATTCCACATTCAATTCTATTCCATTCCGTACCATTCCACATTCCATTCCACATCCCATTCCCTTCCATTCCACATTCCATTCCATACCGTTCAACTTTCCATTCCATTCCATTCCACATTCCATACCATTCCATTCCACCTTCCATTCCATTCCATTCCACATTCCATTCCATTCCAGTCCATATTCCATTGCATTTCATTCCAATTCACATTCCATTTCATTTCATTCCATTCCATATTTCATTCCATTCCACATTCCATTGCATTCCGTTGCACATTCCATTCCATTCCTTCCCACATTCCGTTCCATTCCATTGCACATTCCATTCCACATTCCATTCCATTCCATTCCATGCCATTCCGCATGCCATTACACATTTCATTCCATGCCATTCCAGTTTCCTTTCCACATTCCTTTCTCTTCCAATCCGCATTCCATTCCATTCCATTCCATTCCGTTCCAAATTCCATTCCATTCAATTCCATTCCACATTCCATTTCATTCCAAATTCCATTCCATTCCACATTCCATTCCATTCCATTCCACATTCCATTCCATTCCATTCCACATTCCATTCCATTCCATTCCACATTCCATTCCATTCCATTCCATTCCACATTCCATTCCATTCCATACCATTCCACATTCTATTCCATTCCATTCCACGTTCCATTACATTCCATTCCACGTTCCATTGACGATTCATTCCACGTTCCATTCCGCTTTCCATTCTTTGTTTCATTCCACGTTCAATTCCACATTTCAATCCCTTACATTCCACGTTCCATTCCACGTTGCACTCTACGTTCCATTCCATTCCATTCCACATTCCATTCCACGTTCAATTTCCTGTTCCATTCTATTAAATTCCATGTTAAATTCCACTATCTGTTCCATGTTGCATTCAATTATATTCCACCTTCTATTTTACTTTCCATTCCACGTTCCTTTCCATTCCATTCAACCTTCCTTTCTACGTTCCATTCCACATTCCATTCCATTCCACTCAATTCCTTTCCATATTCCATTCCATTCCATTCCACATTCTGTTCCGTCCCATTCCACTTTCTTTTCACGTTCCATTCCATTCCATTCCACATTCCCTACCATATTCCATTCCATTCCATTCCACTTTGCATTCCACATAGCATTCCATTTCTTCCCACATTCCATTCCATTCCATTCCATGTTCCTTTCCATTATATTCCATTCCATTACACTTTGCATTCCATTCCACTACACCCTCCGTTCCACATTCCTTTCCAATCCATTCCACATTTCATTCCACATTCCATTCCATTCCATTCCACATTCCATTCCATTTCATTCCACATTCCATTCGATTCCACATTCCATTCCACATTGTCTTGCATACCATTCCACATTCCATTGTATATTCCATTCCATTCCATTCCGCATTTCATTCCATTCCATTCTACATTCCACTGCATTCCACAATCCATTCGACATTGCATTCCATCCCTTTCCACATTTCATTCTACATTCCAATCCATTCCATTCCGCATTCCATTCCGTTCCATTCAGTATTTCATTCCATTCAATTCCATTCCACATTCCATTCCATTCCATTCCATTCCACATTCCATTCCATTCCATTAGGCATTCTGTACCATTGCATTCCACAATCCATTCCACATTCCATTACATTCCACGTTCCATTACACATTACCTTCCACATTCTACTCCATTCCACATTCCATTCTATTGCACCTTCCTTTCCACATGGAATTCCATTCCATTCCACATTCCACTGTATGTTCCATTCCATTCCATTCCACATTGCATTCCATTCCATTCCACATTCCATTCCATTCCACTTTCCATTCCACATTCCATTCCACGTTCCATTCCACATTGTATTCCATTTCATTCCTATCCATGTTTCAGTCCAATTTCCATTCCACGTTCCATTCCACATTCCATTCCATGTTCCATTCCATATTCCTTTCCATTGCATTCCAGATTCTATTCCATCACATTTCACTTTCCGTTCCACATTCCATTCCATACCGTTCCACATAGCATTCCACATAGCATTCCACATTTCACTCCACAATCTATTCCACATTCCATTCCGTTCCAAGTTCTGCTCTACATTCCATTCCACATTCCATTGCATTCCACATTCCATTGCATTCCACATTCCATTCCAGCTTCCTTTCCACCTTCCATTCCACATTCCATTCCATCCCATTCCACGTTGCATTCCACTTTCCACTGCATTCCATTCCAAATTACATTACATTTCATTCCACATTCCACTCAAGTTTCCATTCCATTCCATTCCACATTCAGTTCCACATTCCATTCCACTTTCCATTGCAATCCATTCCATTCCACATTCCATTCCTTTCCACATTCCATTCCATTCCATTACCCATTCCATTCCATTCCATTACACATTACATTCCACATTCCATTCCGTTCCATTTCACATTGCATTCCACTTTCCATTCCAATTTCCATTTCATGTTCCATTCCAATCCATTCCACATTCCATTCCATTTCATTCCACATTCCGTTCTGTTCCATTCCACATTTCATTGCACTTTCCTTTCCATTCCATTCCACATTCCATACTACATTCCATTGCACAATCTATTCCATATTCCATTCCACATTCCATTCCATTCCATTCCACATTGCATCCCCATTCAATTCCATTCCATTCCACCTTCGATTCCACATTCCATTCTATTCTATTCCACATTCCATTCCACATTCCAATCCCTTCCTTTCCACATTCCATTAAAAATTCCATTCCACATTCCATTCCATTCTATTACATGTTCCATTCCACATTCCATTCCATTCCATTCCATTCCACATTGCATTCCACATTCCTTTCATTTCCATTCCACATTCCATTCCATTCTACATTCCCTTCCACATTCCATTGCATTGCTTTCCACATTCCATTCCACATTCCATTCCTTTTCATTCCACATTCCAATCAATTCCATTCCATTCCACATTCCATTCCATTTCATTCGGCATTCAATTCCACTGCTTTCCACTTTCCATTTCACATTCATTTCCAATCTATTCCACATTCCATTCCATTCCATTCCACGTTCCATTCCACTCTATTCCATTCCACATTCCATTCCCTTCCATTTGGCATTGCATTCCATTCCATTCCACATTCGATTCGAATCCATTCCAACTTCCATTCCAGTCCATTCCATTCCACCATCCATTCCACATTCCATTCCATTCCAATATTCATTCCACATTCCATTCCATTCCACGTTCCAGTCTACTTTCCATTCCACATTCCATTCCATTCCATTCCACGTTCCATTCCACTCTATTCCATTCCACATTCCATTCCCTTCCATTTGGCATTGCATTCCATTCCATTCCACATTCGATTCGAATCCATTCCAACTTCCATTCCAGTCCATTCCATTCCACCATCCATTCCACATTCCATTCCATTCCAATATTCATTCCACATTCCATTCCATTCCACGTTCCAGTCTACTTTCCATTCCATGTTCCATTCCACCTTTCATTCCATTGCATTCCACATTCCATTCCATTCTATTCCACATTCATTCCACGTTCTATTCCATTCTATTCCGCATTCCATTCCACATTCCACTCCATTACATTTCACGTTAATACCATTCCATTCTATTCCATTCCATTCCTCATTCCTTTCCATTTCATTCCGTTCCGTTCCACATTCCATTCCATTACACATTCCATTACACATTCCATTCCCTTCCATTCCACATTCTATTCTATATTCCATTCCATTCCATTCCATATTACATTCCACATTCCATTCCAATCCATTCCATTCCACATTGCATTCCAAATTTCTTTCATTTCTATTCCACATTCCATTCCATTCTACATTGCATTCCAAATTCCATTGCATTTCATTCCACATTGCATTGCATTCCATTCCACATTCCATTCCACATTTCATTCCATTTCATTCGACATTCCGTTCCTCTCATTTCCACATTCCATTCCACATTCCATTCCATTCCATTCCACTTTGCATTCCATTCCATTCCACATTCTATTCCACTCCATTCTATTCCACATTCCATTCCATTCCATTCGGCATTCCATTCCAATCCATTCCACATTCGATACCAATCCATTCCACAATCTATTTCATTCCATTCCTTTCCAAAATCCATTCCACATTCCATTTCATTCCAATTTTCATTCCACATTCCATTCCTTATTCCATTCCACTTCACGTTACAGTACACTTTGCATTCCACGTTCCATTCCACATTCTATTCTATTTCATTCCACGTTCCATTGCACATTCCATTCCATTCCATTCCGCATTGAATTCCACATTCCATTCCACAATAATTTCCACATTCCATTCCATTACATGTTCCATTTCACATTCCATTCCCCATTCCATTCCATTCCACTTTTCATTCCACATTCCATTTCATTCCATTCCATGTTCAATTACACATTCCATTCCTTTCCATTCCACATTCCAGTGCATTCTATTCCACGTTCCATTCCACATTGCATTCTATTCCTTGTTCCATTCCACATTCCATTCCACATTCTATTCCATTCCACGTTCCATTCCTCTTTCCATTTGATGTTCCGTTCAACATTGCATTCCATTCCATTCCACATTCCATTCCATTCCAATCCATTCACACAATACATTCCACATTCCATTCCATTCCACGTTTCATTCCACATTCCCTTCCACATTCCATTCATTTCCATTACACATTCCATTCCACTCCACATTCGATTCCATTCCATCCCACATTCCATTCCATTCCATTCCACACCAGTCCACATTCCATTCCATTCCATACCATTCCAGATGCCATTCCTCACCATTCCACAATCGATTCCATTGTATTCCATGTTCCTTTCACGTTCCATTCCACGTTCCATTACCCGTTCCATTCAACGTTCCTTTCCATGTTGAATTCCATGTTCCAATCCCTGACATTCCACTTTCCATTCCACCTTCCATTCCACGTTCCATTACATTCCATTCCACGTTCCATTCCACGTTGAATTCCACGTTCCATTCCATTAAATTCCATGTTACATTCCACTTTTGGAATGTAATTGCATTACATCCCACGTTCCATAGCATGCTCCATTCCACCATCTATTCCATTCCATTCCACCTTCCGTTGCAATTTCCATTCCATTAAATTCCACATTCCATTGCACAATACATTCCATTCTATGACAGTTTCCTTTCCATTCCATTCCACATTATTCCATTCATATTCCACTCATTTCATTTCCATTCATTTCATTTCCATTCCATTCAATTCCATTCCATTATACATTCCATTCCAGATTCCATTCCATTCCATTTCATTCCATTCCACATTCTGTTCCATTCCATTCCACATTCCATTCCATTCCATTCCATTCCACATTCCATTCCACATTCCTTTACATTCCATTCCACATTTCATTCCACATTCCATTCCATTCCATTCCACATTCCTTTCCACTGCAAATTCCATTTCATTCCATTCCATTCGATTACACGTTCCATTCAATTCCATTCCATGTTCCATTCCATTCCACGTTCCATTCCATTCCATTCCACGATCCATTCCACGTTCCATTCCACGTTCTATTCCACTATCTATTCCACTCCATTCCACTTTCCATTCCATTCTACATTCCATTCCACATTCCATTCCACATTCCATTCCAATCCACATTCCATTCCACATTCCATTCCAATCCACATTCCATTCCACATTCAATTAAATTCCATTCTACATCCCATTCCATTCCATTGCATTCCACATTCCATTCCATTCCATTCCATTACACAGTCTATTCGATTACATTCCATTACAATCCACATTCTGTTCAATTCCCCATTCCATTCCATATTCCATTCGAATCCATTCTCCTTCCATTGCACATTCCATTAAATTCCATTCCACATTTCATTCCATTCCATTCCACGTTCAAATCCATTCCATTTCTCATTCCATTCCATTCCACTTTCCATTGCATTCCATTCCATTCCATTCCAAATTCCATTCCACGTTGCATTCCACATTCCATTGCATTCCTTTCCATTCCACAATACATTCCATTCCATTCCATTCCATATTCCATTCCATTCCATTCCACATTCCATTCCATTCGATTCCATTCCACATTCCATTCCATTCCACATTCCATTGCAGACTCCATTCCGTATTCCATTCCACATTCCCTTCCATTACATTCAATTCCATTCCCTTCCATTCCACATTCCATTCCTTTACATTCCATTCAATTCCATTTGATTCCACTTTCCATTCCATTCCACACTCCATTCCGTTACTTTCCATATTCCATTGCAATGCATTCCATTCCTTTGTATTATACATTCCATTCCACATTCCATGCCATTCCACGTTCCATTCCACAATCCATTCCACATTCCTTTCCGTTCCATTCCATTCCATTCCACGTTCCATTTCACAGTCCATTCCACTTGGCTTTCCTTTCCATTCCATTCCATTGCACGTTCCAATCCACATTCCATTCCATTCCATTACACCTTTCAATAAACATTTCATTACACATTCTATTCCATTCCATTCCTCTTTCCATTCCACATTCCACTCCATTCCACATTCCAATGCATTCCATTCTACATTCCATTCTCTTTCCATTTCACTTTCCATTCCATTCCATTCTACATTCCATTCTATTTCTAATCCACCTTCCATTCCTTCCCATTCCACATTCCATTCCAAATTTCTTTCAACATTCCATTCCATTCCATATTTCTTTCTACATTCCATTCCATTCCATTCCACATTCCATTATATTCCATTCCGGATTCCATTACACATTCCATTCCATTCCATTCCATATTCCTTTCTACATTCCATTCCATTCCATTCCACATTCCATTATATTCCATTCCGGATTCCATTACACATTCCATTCCATTCCATTCCACATTGCATTGCACATTCCATACCACGTTCCATTCCACATTCCATTCAACTTTCTATTTCACTTTCCATTCCCTTCCATTCCACATTCCATTCCACATTCCATTCCATTCCACTCCACGTTCCATTCCATTCCACTTTGCATTCCATTCCGTTCCATTCCGTTCCACATTCCATTGCACGTTCCATTCCACTCCATTCCACTTTCCATACCATTCCATGGAATTGCATTCAATTCCATGTTCCATTGCATTACATGTTCCATTCCATTCCATTCCACGATCCATTTCAAGTTACATTTCACATTCCATTCCACGTTCTATTCTATGACCCATTCCATGTTCTATTCCATGGCTCATTCCACGTTCTATTCCATGTTCCATTCCATTCCATTCCACTTTCCATTCCTCAATCCATTCCACATTCCATTCCATTCCACGTACCATTCCATTCCATTGAACGATACATTACACCTTCCATTCCATGATGCATTCCACTTACCAGTGCACGTCCCATTCCATTCCATTCCACGTTCCATTACTAATTCCATTCCAACACTCCATTCCATTCCATTCGGCATTCCATTACACATTCCAGTCTACATTCCGTTACATTCCATTCCACATTCCATTCCACATTCCAACACATTCCATTCTCCATTCCATTCCATTCCACATTCCATTCCATTCCATTCCACATTCCATTCGATTCCATTCCATTACATTCCACATTCCATTTCATTTGACATTCCATTCCATATTCCATTCCATTCCATTCCATTTTGCATTCCACATTCCATTGCATTCCATTCCATTGCATTCCAAATTCCATTCTATTCCATTCCATTCCATTCCATTCCATTCCATTCCATGTTACATTCCATTCTATTCCACATTCCATTCCATGTTACATTCCATTCCATTTCATTCCACATTCCATTCTATGTTCCATTCGATGTTCCTTTCCATTCCATTCCACATTCCATTCCACGTTGCATTCCAACTCCCATTCCATTCCATTCCATGCCATCCCACATTCCATCCCATTCCAATTTCAATTGCAGAATCCAATCCACATTCCACTCCGTTCCAGTCCATTCCATTCCATTCCACAATCCATTCCATTCTATTCCACAATCCATTCCATTACATACCATTAAACATTCCGTTCCATTCCATTCCACATTCCACTCCGTTCCATTCCACATTCGATTTCATTCCATTCCTTTCCATTCCATACCACATTCCATTCCGTTCCCTTTGACTTTGCTTTCCATTTCATTCCATTTCATATTCCATTCCATTCCATTCCAAAATCCATTCCACTTTCCACTCCACTTTCCATTACATTCCATTCCACATTCTGTTAGACATTCCATTCCATTCCATTCCACATTCCATTCCATTCCATTCCACATTCCATTCCATTCAAGATTCCATTCCATTCCATTCCACATTCTATTCCATTTCATTCCACATTCCATCCCCTTAAATTCCACATTCCATTCCATTTCATTCCATTCCACATTCTATTCCATTCCAGTTCGCATTCCATTCCATTCCATTCTGTTTTATATTCCATTTAAAATTCCATTCAATTCGATTCCTCATTCCATTGCATTCAGTTTAACATTCCTTTCCATACCATTTCGCTTTCTATTCCACTCCGTTCCATTCCATTCCACATTCCATTGCATTCCGGTTGACACTATTCTCTGTTCCATTCCATTCCATATTCCATTCCATTCCATTCCAAATTCCATTCCAATCCACTCCATTCCATTCCACATTAAATTACATTCCATTCCACATTCCATTCCGCATTCCACTCCATTCCTTTCCATATTCCATTCCATTCCATTCCACATTCCATTCCATTCCATTTCACATTCCATTCCATTCGATTCCATTCCATTCCATTCCACATTCCATTCCATTGCATTCCACATTCCATTCCATTCCATTCCATTCCACATTCCATTTCCTTCCATTCCATTCCATTCCGAATGCCATTCCGTTACATTCTGTTTTCCATTCCATTCCACATTCGACATTCCATTCCATTCCACATCCTGCTCCATTCCATTCGAAATTCCATTCCATTCCATTCCACGTTCCATTCCATTCTATTCCACGTTCTATTTCACATTGCATTACTCCTTCCATTGCATTCCATTCCATTCCAGATTCCATTCCATTCCATTCTATTGCATTCCACTTTCGATTCCATTCCATTCCACATTCCATTGCATTTGATTCCACATTCCCTTCCATTCCATTCCTCATTCCATTCCCTTCCATTCCACATTAAATTGAAATCCATCCCATTCCACATTGCATTCCATTGCATTCCACATTCTATTCAATTCCATTCCACATTGCATTCCATTTCATTACTTTCCCCATTCAATTCCATTCCATTCTACATTCCATTGCATTCCATTCTTCATTCAATTCCATATTCCATTCCATTCCATTCTTCATTCAATTCCACATTCCATTCAATTACATTCCACGTTGCATTCCATTCCATTTCGCATTCCATTCCACATTACTTTCCATTCCATTCCTTTCCACATTCCCTTCCATTCAATTCCACATTTCATTCCATTCCATTTCGCATTCCATTCCACATTACTTTCCATTCCATTCCATTCCACATTCCCTTCCATTCAATTCCACATTTCATTCCATTCCATTCCATATTCCATTCCATTCCATTACACATTCCATTAAACATTCCATTCCATTCCACATTCCATTCTTTTCCTTTGCATTCCACTTACCATTGCTTTCCATTCCACATTCCATTTCACATTCCATTCCATTCCATTCCACATTCAATTCCATTCCATTCCATTCCACATTCCATTCCATTCCATTCCACATTCCATTCCACATTCTATTTCACATTCTATTATTTTCCATTCCAGATACCTTTCCATTACATTCCACTTTCCATTCCACATTTCATTCAATTCCATTCAACATTTCATTCCACATTCCATTCCATTGCTTTCCACGTTACATTCCGCATTCTATTCCACTCCATTGCACATTCCATTCAATTCAATTGCACTTTCCATTCAATTCCATTCCACATACCCTACCACATGCCATTCCACATTCCATTACTCATTGCATTCCTTTCCATTCCATTCAACATTCCATTCCATTCCATTAAACAGTCCACTCCATTCCTTTCCATTCCATTCCACATTGCATTCCACATTCCATTCCACATTCCATTCCTTTCCACATTCCATTCCACATTCCATAACACATTCCTTTCCACATTCCATTCCACATTCCATACCACATTCCTTTCCATTCCATTCCATTCCTTTCCATATTTGTTTCCATTCCATTCCACATTCCTTTCCACATTCTATTACACGTACCATTCCACTTTCCATTCCACATTCTGTTTCATTCCATTCCACATTCCTTTCCATATTTCATTCCAGATTACATTCCATTATTCAACATTCCATTCCATTGCATTCCAGATTCCATTCCGTTGCATTCCATTCCACATTCCATTCCATTCTGTTCCATTCCACATTACATACCACTCCATTTCACAGTACATTCCATTGCATTCCATTCCACATTCCATTCCATTCCATTCCACATTCCATTACATTCGATTCCACGTTCCATTCCACGTTGCACTCCACGTTACATTCCATTTTCCATTCCTCGTTCCATTCCACTTTCCTTTCCATCTTCCATTCCATTCCATTGCATTACACTTTCCATTCCATTCCATTCCACATTCAATTCCATTCCACTCCAAATTCATTTCCATTCCAGATTCCATTCCACATGCCATTCCACATTCCGTTCCATTCCATTCTGTTCCATTCCATCTCATTCCACATTGGATTCCTTTCCATTCCACCTTCCCTTCCATTCCATTGCATTCCATTCCACATTCCATGTCGCATTCCCTTCAACGTTCCCTTCAACATTCCATTCCATGTTGCATTCCATTCCATTCCTTTCCATTTCATTCCATTCCAGATTCCAATCCACATTCCATTGCATTCCATTCCATTCCACATTCCATTCCACATTCCATTCCATGCAATTCCACCTTCCTTTCTATTCCATTCCACATTCCATTCCGTTCCATTCTATGCAATTACACATTCCATTCCACATTCCATTCCATTTTTCATGTAACATTTCACTCCACATTCCTTTCCGTACCTTTGCATTCCATTCCATTCCATTCCATTCCACTTTCCATTCCACATTCCACTCCATTTTTCATTTCACATTCCATTCCACATTCCATTCCATTCCATTCCATTCCACCTTCCATCCAACATTGCATTCCATTCAATTTCACATTCCATTCCATTCAATTCCATTCCATTCCACATTCCATTCCATTCCATTGCATTCCACATTCCATTCGACTTTCCATTCCACTTTCCTTTACCCATTCCATTCCACTATCCATTTCACATTCCATTCCATTTGATGCCACATTCCATTCCATTCTTTCCATTCCATTCCACATTCCATTTCACTTTCCATTACATTCCTTTCCAATATTCCATTCCAATTTCATTCCATTCCATTCCATTCCACATTCCCTTCCATTACTTTCCACATTCCATTCCACATTCCAACCGATTCCATTCCACATTCCATTACATTCCTTTCCACTTTCCATTCCATTCCATTCTTTTCCACATTCCATTCCATTCCATTCCATTCCACATTGCATTCCATTCCATTCCTCAACCGATTCCACATTCCATTCCACATTCCATTCCATTCCTTTTCACATTCCTTTCAGCATTCCATTCAATTCCACATTCCACTCCGCATTCCATACCATTCCACATTCCATTCCATATTCCATTCCACTCCAATCCACATTCAATTCCCTTGCATTCCACGCTCCATTCTAGTCCATTCCACCTTCCATTCCACATTCCATTCCTTGCTCCATTCCAGGTTCTAATTCACAAGCCATTCCATTCTGTTCCACGTTTCATTACACATTCATTTCCAATCCACTCCACATTGCTCTCCACATTCCATTCCACATTCCAGTCCACCTTCCATTCCATTCCACATGCGATTCCAATCCATTCCACATTCCATCCAATTCCATTTCACATTCCATTGCATTTGATTACATTCCACATTCTATTCCATTCCAAATTCCATTCCTTTCCATTCCACATTCCATGCCATTCCATTCCACATTCCATTCCACGTTCTATTCCATAACATTCCACTTTCCATTCCATTCACTTCCACGTTCCATTTCATTCTGTTCAACGTTCCATTCCACATTCTATTCCACATTCAATTCCATTCAATTCCACATTCCATTCCACATTCCATTCCAGTCCACATTTTATTCCACATTCCATTGCCTTCCATTCCACGTTACCTTTCACATTCCATTCCACGTTCCATTCCATAACATTCCACTTTCCATTCCATTCACTTCCACGTTCCTTTGCATTCCATTACATTCCATTCCATTCCAATCCACATTCCATTCCATTCCTTTCCAATTTCCACTCCATTCCTCACTCCATTCCATTCCATTCCGCATTCCCGTACTTACCATTCCACATTCCATTCTATTCCATTCCATTCCATAAAATTGCACATTCCTTTCCACGTTCCATTCCATTTCATTCTACATTCCATTGCACGTTCCATTCCACATTCCATTCCACGTTCCATTCCACTTTCCATTTGACTTTCCATTCCTTTATATTCCACGTTCCACTCCTTTGCATTCCACGTTCCATTTCATTCCATTAAACATTACATTTCTCATTCCATTTCACATTCCATTCCACATTCCCTTTCGCATTCCATTCCATTCCATTCCATTCCATTGCATTACACTTTCCATTACATTCCCCTCGACGTTCCATTCCAGTCCTTTCGATGTTCCATTGCATTCGACATTCAATTCCAACCCATTCCATTCCATGTTGCACTGCATTCCATACCACTTTCCATTCCATTCCATTCCAAGTTGCATTCCATTCCTTTCCAATCCATTCCACATTCCATTCCATTTCATTTCATTCCACTTTCCATTCCATTCCATTCCATATTACATTCCATTCCACTTTCCATTCCCTTCCACATTCCATTCCATTCCACTTTCCTTCCCTTTAGACGTTCCATTTCGTTCAATTCCACATTCCATCAACGTTCCAGTCCTTTCCACATTCCTTTCCATTCCATTCCATTCCACATTCCATTCCATTCCAGATTCCCTTCCGCATTCCATTCCATTCCTTACCAGATTCCATTCCATTCCATTCCACTTTACATTCCATTCCATTACACATTCCATTCCACATTCCATTCCATATTCCATTCCACGTTCTACTCCACGTTTCATTCCACTTTACATTACAGATTCCATTCCATTCCATTTCACATTCCATTACACATCTGACTCCATTCAATTCCACATTCCATTCCACTTTCCACTCCATTCTATTCCACATTACATTCCACATTCCATTCCCTTCCATTCAACGTTCCATTCCACGTCTATTCCATTCAATTCCGTTTGATTCCATTCCATTAAATCCCATTCCACGTTCCATTCCTTTCCACATTCCTTTCCTCATTCCATTCCATTCCATTCCACATTCCAATCCATTCCATTCCACATTGCATTCCATTCCACATTGCCTTCCTCATTTCGTTCCATTCCATTCCACATTCCATTCTATTCCACATTCCATTAGATTCCATTCCATTGCACATTCCTTTCCATTCATAATTCCCTTTCTCATTCCATTCCATTCCTTTCCACATTCCATTCCATTTTATTCCACATTCAATTCCATTCCACTTTCCATTGCACATTCCATTCCACATTCAATTCCACCTTCCTGTCCACGTTCCATTCCACTTTCCATTCCACATTCCTTTCCATTCCAGTCTACATTCCATTCCACGTTCCATTCCTCGTTGCATTCCACATCCATTGCACGTTCCATTCGACTATCCATTCCCTTCCATTCCACAATCTATTCCACATTCCATTCCGCATTCCATTCCAGTCCATTCCACTTTCCATTCCATTCCATTCCACATTCCATTGCACTCCATTCCGGATTCCATTCCACATTCCTTTCTAATCTGCATTGCTTTACACATTCCACTCCTTTCCATTCCACATTACATTCCACTTTCCATTCCATTCCATTCCATTCCACTTTCCATTCCACATTCCTTAAAACATTCCATTCCATTCCATTCCATTCCATTCCACATTCCATTCCACGTTCCTTTCCATTCCATTCCACTTTCAATTCCAACTTCCTTTCCATTCCATTCCGCTTTGCATTCCACATTCCATTGCGCATCTTATTGCACATTCCATTCCATACTGCATTCCATTCCATTCCACATTCCATTCCAATTTCCATTGCATTCCATTCCATATTCCATTGCATTTCATTTCACATTCCATTCCATTACATTCCACATTCCATTCCACATTCCATTGCATTCCATTCCACATTCCATTCCACATTCCATTTCACATTCCATTCCACGTTCCATTCCATTCACTTACATGCTCCATTCCACCTTCCACTCCACGTTCCATTCCATGATCCATTCCATTCCATTCCATGAACCATTCCACGTTCCTGTCCACATTTCATTCCACATTCCATTAAACATTCCATTCCAAATGCCATTACATTCCATTTCACATTCCTTTCCATTCCATTCCACATTCCATTCCACCTTTCATTCCATTCAACATTCCATTCAACATTCCATTCCACGTTCCATTCCATCCTCCATTCCATGCATTCCACATTCCATTCCACACTCCATTCCATATCATTCCACATTCAATTCCACATTCCATTCCTTTACTTTCCATTACATTCCACGTTCCATTCCAGATTGCATTCTATTGCATTCCACATTCCATTCCACATTCCATTCCACATTCCATTCCATTCCATTCCACGTTAAATTCCACGTTCCATTCCACATTCCATTCCACGTTCCATTCCACGTTACATTCCAATTCATTCCACGTTCCATTCCACTTTCCATTGCATTTCATTCCACGTTCCATTCCAACTTCCGTTGTACATTCCATTCCATGTTCCACTCCACATTCCATTCCACGTTCCATTCCACGTTTAATTCCACATTACATTCCACGTTCCATTCCATTCAAGTTCCATTTCACATTCTATTCCATTCGATTAAACTTTCCATTCAACATTCCATTCCACATTCCCTTCCACGTTGCATTCCACATTCCATTGCACATTCCATTCGACGTAACATTCCACATTCCAATCCAAGTTGCATTCCACATTCCATTCCGCGTTCCATTCCATTCAATTCCACGTGCCATTCCATATTCCATTCCACTCCATTCCATGTTCCATTCCACATCCCATTCCACATTCCATTCCACATTCCAATCCACATTCCATTCCATTCCATTCCACATTGCGTTCCACATTCCATTCCACTCCACATTCTTTTCCACATTCCCTTCCACATTCCATTCCATTTCATTCCACATAACATTACACATTGCATTCCATTCCATTCCAGATATCATTCCACATTCCATTTCATTCCATTCCACCTTCCATTGCACATTCCTTTCCATTTTATTCCACATTCCAATCCACATTCCATTCCACATTCCATTCCACTTTGCATTCCACATACCCTTTCACATTCCATTCGACATCCTATACCACATTTCATTTCACTTTTCATTCCATTTTTTCCACATTCCATAACACATTCCATCCATTCCATTGCACACTATATTCCATTACATTCCACATTGCATTCCACGTTCCATTGCATTCCATTCCACGTTCCATTCTACTTTCCATTAGAAATTCTATTCCTTTCCATTCCACGTTCCATTCTACGTTCCTTAAGAGGTTCCATTCCGCGTTCCATTCCACATTCCATTCCATTCCATTCCATGTTACATTCCATGTTCCATTCCAATCCGTTCCGCATTGCATTCCTTTCCATTCAACATTCCTTTCCATTCCATTCCATGTTCCATTCCAAGTTCCGTTCCATTCCATTGCACGTTCCATTCCATTCCTTTTCACGTTCCATTTCATTCCATTTCACGTTCCATTCCACATTCAATTTCACATTCCATTCCTCCTTCCATTCTATTCCATTCCACATTCCATTTCACTCCATTCCACTTTCCATTCCATTCAATACCTCTTTCCATTCCATATCACATTCCATTCCATGTTCCAATCCACTTTCCATTTCGTGTTCCATTCCATTCCATTCCTTTCCTTTCCAGATTCCATTCCATTCCATTCCGCATTCTACTCCACATTCCATTCCTTTCAATTCTACATTCCATTCCACATTCCATTCCATTAAATTTCACATTCCACACTATTCCCTTCCACATTCCATTACATTCCATTCCTCATTACATTCCAAATCCCATTCCACCTTCCATTCCACATTCCATTCCATTCCTTTCCACGTTCCACTACACGTTCCATTCCACATTCCATTCCACATTCTCTTCCATTCCATTCCACATTGCGTTCCACACTCCATTCCACATTCCATTCCATTCCACATTCCATTCCATTCCATTCCACATTCCCTTAAATTCCATTCCAGCTTCCATTCCATGATCCTTTCCATTCCATTACACATTCCATTCCGCATTTCTTTCCACACATCATTCCATACCATTCCATTCCACATTCCATTCCATTCCACATTCCATTCCATTTCATTCCACATTCCTTTCCATTCCATTCCACATTCCATTCCATTCTATTCCACATTCCATTACACATTCCATTCCTTTCCACATTCAATTCCATTACACATTCCTTACCATTCCACATTCCATTCCATTCCAATCCATTCCACATTCCATTCCTTAATACATTTCATTCCATTCGATTTGATTCCACTTTCCATTCCATACCACTTTACGTTCCATTCAATTCCACCTTCCTTTCCTTTCCATTCTACATTCCATTCCATTCCATTCCACATTCCATTCCATTGCATTCCAAATTCCATTCCATTCCATTCCATTCGAAGTTCCATGCCACATTCCATTCCACTTACATTTCCGCAATCCATTCCACATTCCATTCCATTCCATTCCACATTCCATTCCATTCCTTTCCACATTCCCTTCCTATTCCATTCCATTCCATTCCACATTCCATTCCGTTCAATTCCATTCTACATTCCATTCCACATTCCATTCCACATTCCATTCCACATTCCATTCGATTCCATTCCATTCCATTCCACATTCCATTCCTATTCCATTCCACATTCCTTTCCTATTCCATTCCATTCCTATTCCATTCCATATTCCTTTCCTATTCCATTCCATTCCATTCCATTCCACATTCCATTCCATTCCGTTCCACCTTCCTTTCCACATTCCATTCCAATCCATTCCAAATTCCATTCCACAGTCCATTCCATTTCCATTCTATTCCATTCCACCTTCCATTCCACATTCCATACCATTCCAATCCACATGCCATTCCGCATTCCATACAATTTCCATTACATTCTATTCCTCGTCCCATTCCACATTCTATTCCACATTCCATTCCATTTTATTCTGTATTCCACTGCAAATTCCATTCCATTCAATTTCACATTGCATTCCATCCACATAACTTTCCATTCCATTGCACATTCCATTCAACATTCCTTTCCATTCAGTTTCACTTTGCTTTCCATCCATTCGAAATTACATTCCATTCAATTCCATTTCACATTCCATTCCATTCGATTCCACTTTCCATTCCATTCCATTCCACATTCCATTCAATTCCTTTCCACTTTGCATTCCATTCCATTCCATTCTACATTCCATTCCATTCCACATTCCATTCCATTCCTTTCCTTTCCCTTTCAATTACATTCCATTCCACTCCATTCCACCTTCCATTCTATTCCACATTCCATTCCATTCCATTCCATTCCCTTTCCACTCCATTCCATTCCACATTCCCATCCATTCCACGTTTCATTCCATTCAATTCCACATTCCATTCTATTCCATTACATTCCTTTTTCCATTCCATTCCACATTCCTTTCCACTCCACATTCCATTCCACGTTCCATTCCACGTTCCATTTCACATTCCATTCCATTCCACGTTCCATTACACGTTCCATTGCACATTCCATTCCATTCTATTCCACATTCCTTTCCATTACTTATCATTCCACTCTCCAATATATTCCATTACATTCCACGTTCCATTCCACGTTTCAATAGACATTTCAATCCACCTTACAATCCACTAAATCCCAGGTTCAATTCCGCATTCCATTCCATTCAATTCCAATTTCCATTCCAATCCATTCGACATTCTGTTCCACATTCCATTCCATTACTTTCCACATTCTTTTCCACATTCCATTCCAATCCATTCCACTTTCCATTACATTCCATTCCACATTCCACTCCACATTCCTTTCCATGCCATTCCACATTCCATTCCATGTTCTATTGCATTCCATTCCATTCCACTTTCCATTCCATTATATTTCACATTCCATTCCACATTCCATTCAATTCCGTTCCACTTTCCATTCCATTCCATTCCACTTTTGGTTCCACATTCCATGCCACGTTCTGTTACTTTACATTCCGTTCCAAATTCCATTCCATTCCATTCCACATTCCATTCCATTCTATTCCTCATTCCGTTACATTCCATTCCACATTCCATTCCGTTCCATTCCATTCCAGTTTCCATACCTTCCCATTCCATTCCAAATTCCATTCATTCCATTACTCAATCCATTCCATTGCATTCCACATTTCTTTCCATTCCATTCCCTTCTATTCCACATTCCATTCCATTCCATTCCACATATCATTCCATGTTCCATTCTTCATTCCATTCCACGTTCCATTCGATTCCATTCCACATATCATTCCATCTTCCATTCTTCGTTCCATTCCACGTTCCATTCCACGTTCAATTCAAATTTCCATTCCACGTTCATTTGCATTCCATTCCTCATTCCATTCCACATTCCATTCCATTCCATTCCGCATTCCATACCTCTAAATTCCATTCCATTCCACATTCCTTTCCATTCCATTAAACATTGCATTCCACATTCCGTTGCATTCCATTCCACATTCCATTCCCTTCTATTCCACATTCCATTACATTCCATTCCACATCCCATAATTTTCCATTCAACATTCCATTCCACATTCCATTCCACGTTCCATTCCACATTCCATATCACATTCCATTCCACGTCCCATTCCATTCTATTCCACATTCCATTCCATTCCATTACACATTCCATTCCATTCCATTCAATTGCATTCCACATTCCATATCATTCTATTCCATATTCCATTAAATTCCACTCCACAATCCATTAGACATCCCACTGATTTCCAGTCTACATTCCATTCCACATTCCATTCCATTAAATTCCACATTCCATTACATTCCAATTCACATTCCATTCCATCCTATTGCCCATTCAATTTCACATTCCATTCAGCAATCCATTCCATTCCATTGCACATTCCATTCCACATTCCATTCCACATTCCATTCCATTCCATTCCACATTACATTCCACGTTTCCTTCTACATTCCTTTCCAGGTTCCATTCAATCTTCCATTCCACATTCCACTTCACATTTCATTTCACGTTCCATTCCGCATTCCTTACCATCTTCCATTCCACTTTCTATTCCACGTTCCAATCCACTTTCCATTCCATTCAAATCCACCTTCCATTCCAAATTCATTCCACTCCATTTTATTGCATTTCATTCCATTACACATTCCTTTCCATTCCATTCCATTGCACATTCAATTGTATTCCATTCCACATTCCACTCCTTTCCATTGCACCTTCCATTCCGTTCCATTCCATTCCATTCCACATTCCATACCATTCCGTTGCATTCCACATTCCATTCCTTTCCGTTACACAATCCATTCCTTTCCATTCCACGTTCCATTCCATTCCATTCCACCTTCCACTTCATTCTATTCCACATTACATTACGTTCTAATCCACATTCCATTCCACCTCTCATTCGACATTCCATTCCACCTTCAATTCGAAGTTCCATTCCACTTTCACTTCCATTCCATTCCACCTTCAATTAAACATTCCATTCCACTTTCCATTCCATGTTCTGTTCCACATTCCATTCCATGGTCTATTCCACGTTTCATTCCATCCCATTCCACATTCCATTCCACTCCATTCCACCTTCCATTCCACATTCCATTCCATTCCATTCCACATTCCTTTCCACATTCCATTCCACTCCATTCCAACTTCCATTCCACATCCCCTTCCATTCCATTCTATTACACATTGCATTCCATGCCATTCCACAATCCATTCAACATTCCACTCCATTCCATTCCACTTTCCATTATATTCCATTCTAACTTCAATTCCTCATTGCACGACATTACATTACATTCCACATTCCATGCGACATTCCATTCCATTCAATTCCGCATACCATTCCATTCCGTTCCACATTCCATTCCATTCCATTCCATTCCAACTTCAGTTCCACATTCCATTCCATTCCCTTCTACATTCCATTCTATTCCATTCCACATTACATTCCACGTTCCATTCCACGTTCCATTCCACTTTCCATTCCACGTTCCATTCCAAATTCCATTCCACATTCCATTCAACATTCCATTCCAGATTCCATTCTATTCCGTTCCCCATTCCATTCCACATTCCGTTTCATTCCATTCCACATTCCATTCCATCCCGCTCCACATTCCATTCCACATTCCATTCCATTCCATTCCACATTCCATCCCACGTTCCATTCCATTCCAATTTACGTTCCATTCCACTTTCCATTCCACATTCCATTCCACACTCCATTCCACATTCCATTACTTTCTATTCTACATTGTTTTCCACATGCCATTCCACATTCCATTCCACATCCCATTCCAAATGCCATTCCACATTCCAGTCCATTTCATTCCACATTCCATTCAACATTCCATTAAACTCGATTCCACATTCCATTCCATTCCATTGCTCATTCCATTCGGCATTCGGTTCCACATTTCTTTCCCCATTGCATTCCATTCCATTCCACATTCCATTATACATTCCATTACACTTTCCTTTCCACATCGCATTCCATTCCATTCCACATACAGTTCCACATTCCGTTCAACATTCCATTCCCCTTTCCATTCCATTCAGTTCCACATTCCATTCCACTGCATTCCATTCCATTCCACATTCCACTGCATTCCATTCCACATTCCATCCCATTCCATTCCACCTTGCATTCCACTTTCCCTTCCATGCCAAATTTCATTCTATTCCTCTCCACATTCCATTCTACATTTCATTCCGTTCCATTACACATTCCATTCTACATTTCATTCTGTTCCATTCCACATTCCATTCCACATTCCATTCCATTCGATTCCACATTCCATTCCACTCCATTCCACATTCCATTCCACATTCTTTTGCATTCCATTCCACATTGCTTTCCATTCCATTCCATTTTCCATTCCATTCCATTTCACATTGCATTTCATTCAATTTCATATTCAATTCAATTACATTGCATTCCACATTCCATTCCATTGTATTCCACTTTCCATTCCATTCTATTATATTCTACTTCCCATTCCGTCCCATTCCACGTTCCATTCAATTACATTCCACATTCCACTCTGCATTCCATTCTACTTTCTATTCCACGATCCATTCAACCTTCCATAACACATTCCATTCCATTTCATCCCACATTTCATTACACGTTCCATTCCATTCCATTCCACATTCCATTCCATGCCACTTTCCATTCCATGATCCATTGCAAGTTCCAAGCCACGTTCCTTTCCACGTTCGATTCCACATTCCATTCCTTTCTATCACATATTCCATACCATTCCATTCAACTCCATTCCACAATTCATTCCATTCCATTTGACATACCATTCACATTCCGTTCCACATTCCATTTCGTTCCTTTCCACATTCCATTCCACACTCCATTCGACATTCCATTCCGTTCCATTCCACATTGCATTCCACATTCCATTCCACATTCCATTCCACATTCCATTTCGCATTCCATTCCATTCCATTTCATTCCACGTTCCATTCCATTTCAATCAGTATTCCATTCCATTCCATTCAACGTTGCATTCCATTCCACATTCCAATGCATTGCACTTCCCATTCCACTCCATTCCATATTCCATTCCACATTACAGTCCAGATTCCATTCCACATTCCATACCCTTCCATTCCAGATTCCATTCCACATTCCATTCCTTTCCATTACACAATCCATTTAACTTTATATTCCACATTCCATTCCACTTTCCATTCCACAGTCCATTCCACATTCCATTCCATTCCATTTCACTTTGCATTCCATTTCATTCCATTCCACATTCTATTCCATTCCACATGCAATTCCATTGCATTCCACGTTCCATTCCACATTGCGTTCTACATTCCATTCTACATTACATTCCATTCCTTTGCAAATTCCATTCTACATTCCATTCCACATTCCAGGCCACATTCCACACCATTCCTTTCCACATTCCATTCCACATTCCTTTCCTTTCCATTACAACTTCCGTTTCACTTTCCCTTCCACATTACATTCCACTTTCCATTGCACATTTCATTCCATATTCCATTCTATTCCATTCCACATTCCATTCCACTTTCCATTGCACATTTCATTCCACATTCCATTCCATTCCATTCCACATTCCATTCCACATTCCATTCCAGATTCCTTTCCATTACATTCCACATTCCATTCCAAATTCCATTTCATTTCATTCCACATTCCATTCCATATTCCATTGCTCATTCCGTTCCAAATTCCATTCCATTCCATTCCATTCCATTCCACATTATATTCCATTTCATTACACATTCCATTCCTCATTCAATTGCACATTCCCTTCTACATTCCATTACATTCCATTCCACATTCCATTCCACATTACTTTCCATTCCATTACATAATCCATACCACATTCGATTCCATTCTGCTCCACATTACATTCTATTACATTCCACATTCCATTTCACTTTACTTTCCACGTTCCATTCCATTCCATTCCAAGTTCCATTCCACCTTCCATTAGACGTTCCATTCCACGTTCCATTCCACTTTCCATTCCATTCCATTCCACTTTCCATTCCACATTCCATTCCATTCTGTTAATTATTCCATTCCATTCCATTGCATTCCACATTTCATTCCATTCCATTCCATTCCACATTCCATTCTATTCCATTCCAAATTGCATTCAATTCCATTCCATTCCAGTTTCCATTCAATTTCATTCCATTCAATTGCACATTCCTTTCCACATTACATTCCCTTCAATTCCGCATCCCATTCCTTTCAATTCCATTCCTTTCCAAATTCCATTCCCTTCCATTCTGTTCCACATTCCATTCCCTTCCATTCCACATTCCATTGGATTCCATTTCACATTCTATTAAATTCCATTCCACGTTCAATTCCACATTCCATTGCTCTCCATTCCACATTCTATTCCATTCCTTTCCACATTCCTTTTCACATTCCATTCCATTCAATTCGACATTTCATTCCAGGTGCCATTCCATTCCATTCCTCATTCCTTTCCACATTCCATTACACGTTCCATTCCATGTTCCATTCCATTTTCCGTTCCACTTTCCATTTCATTATATTTCACCTTTCATTCCATTCCATTCCACGTTACCTTTCATTCCCTTCCACATTCCATTCCACATTCCATTCCACATTCACTTTCACCTTCCATTCCATTGCATTCCATTCTATTCCATTCCACATTCCATTCCATTCTATACCGCATTCCATTGCATTACATTCCACGTTCCATTACATTCCATTCCACATTCCATTCCACATTCCATTCGACGTTCCATTCCTTTCCATTCTATTCCACATTGCAAACCATTCCATTCCGCTTTCCATTACATTCCATTCCATATTCCACTTCATATTCCTTTCCATTGCTTTCCATTCCACCTTCCATCCCACATTCCTTTCCATTGCATTCCACATTCCATTCCATATCCCATTCCACATTCCATTCCACATTTCATTCCCCGTAATCTTACACAATACATTCCACATTCCATTCCATATCCCATTCCACATTCCATTCCACATTTCTTTCCCAGTAATATTCCACAATACATTCCACATTCAATTCCACGTTGCATTCCACGTTCGTTACCATTCCTTTCCACGTTCCATTCCAATCCATTCCACGTTGTGTTTCATTCTATTCCATCTTCCATTCCAGATTCCTTTTCCACATTCTATTCCCCTTTTCATTCCATTCTATTCCACTTCCAATTGCATTCAATTCCACATTCCTTTCCATTCCATTACATTCCATTCTACATTCCATTATATTCCATTCCACATTCCATTACATTCCATTCCACATTCCATTATATTCCATTCCATTCCAATTTCCATTAAGTTCCATGCCATATTACTCTCCGTTGCATTACACATTCCATTCCTTTCCATTCCACATTTCATAACATTGCATTCCATTCCACATTCTATTCCACTTCATTCCACATTCCATTCCCTTCCAATTCATTCCAGTCCATTCCACATTCCGTTCCATTACAATTTCCATTCCATTCCATTACATTCCATTCAATTCCACATTCCATTCCATTCCACATTTCATTCCCTTCTATTCTGTTACACATTTGATTCAATTCCATTCCTCATTCCATTCCATTTCATTCCACATTCCATTGCATTCCATTCTATTCCATTCCACATTCCATACCATTCCGTTCCATTACACTTTTCATTCCACATTCCATTCCACATTCCATTCCATTCCATTTCACTTTCCATTCTATTCCATTCCATTCCATTCCACATTGCATTCCACATCCCTTTCCCTTCCATTCCACATTCCATTCCATTCCGTTCTACATTCCATTCCATGTTCCTTTGCAAGTTCCATTCAACGTTACTTTCCAGTACATTCCATTCCATTCCATTCCGTTCCACTCCATTCTGAATTCCATTCCATTCCATTCCAAATTATACTCGACATTCCATTCGTTGCATTCCACATTCCATTCCATTCCATTCCGCATTCCATTCCATTTCATTCCATTCCATTCCACTTTCCATTCCACATTGCATTCCATTCCATTCCACGTTGCATTCCACACTCAATTACACATTCCATTCCACGTTCCATTCCGTTCCACGACACGTTGCATTCCACATTCCATGCCACTTTCAATTCCACATTCCATTCCACATTCCATTCAACAATCCATTCCACGTTCCATTCCATTCCATTACACGTTCCATTCCACATTCCATTCCATTCCATTCCATTCCATTCTGAATTCCTTTCCATTCCATTCCAAATTATACTCGACATTCCATTCATTGCATTCCACATTCCATTCCATTCCGTTCCACATTCCATTACTTTCCATTCCACATTACATTCAACGTTCCATTCCACATTCCATTCCACGTTCCATTCTACGTTCCACTTCACATTCCATTCTATGTTCCCTTCCATTCCATTCCACGTTGCATTCCATTCCATTCCACATTCCATTCTACTTTCCATTAGACTTGCCATTCCATTCCATTCCACATTCCTTTCTACGTTGCATTAGTGTTGCCATTCCACGTTCCACTTCACGTTCCATTCCATTCCATTCCACGTACCGTACCATTCCATTCCAAGTTCCATTTCATTCTACTCAACTTTCCATTCCACATTCCATTTCACATTCCATTCCACATTCAATTCCATTCCTTCCCAATTTCAATTCCATTCCATTCCATTCCATTCTACATTCCATTCCGTTCCTTTCCACTTTCCATTTCTTTCATTTCCAAATTCCATTCCATTCCATTCCATTGCATTCCACTTTCCTTTCCATACCATTCTGCATTCCATTCCATTCCATTCCACGCCATACTCGAATCCATTCCACGTTCCATTCCACGTTCCATTCCGATTTCCATTCCATTCCACTCCATTCCGTTCTGGATTCCTTTCCATTCCATTCCAAATTATATTCAACATTCCGTTCCATTCCATTCCACGTACCATTCCACGTTGCATTGCACATTCCATTCCACGTTCCATTCCACATTCTGTTCCGTGCTATTCCATGGCCCATTCCACCTTCCATTCCATCTTCGATTCCATGTTCCATTCCATAACATTCCACATTACATTCCATTCTATTCCATTCCACATTCCATTCCACATTCCATTGCCTTCCTTTCCACATACTTTTCCATTCCATTCCACATTCCATTCCATTGCATTCCAAATTCCATTCCACATTTCATTACCTTCTATTCCACATTCGTTTTTTTTCTTTTATTATTATTATTATTATCATTATTATACTTTAGGTTTTATGGTACATGTGCCCAATGTGCAGGTAAGTTACATATGTATACATGTGCCATGCTGGTGTGCTGCACCCACCAACTCGTCATCTAGCATTAGGTATATCTCCCAATGCTATCCCTCCCCCCTCCCTCCAACCCACAACAGTCCCCGAAGTGTGATGTTCCCGTTCCTGTGTCCATGTGTTCTCATTGTTCAATTCCCACCTTTGAGTGAGAATATGCAGTGTTTGGTTTTTTGTTCTTGCTACAGTTTACTGAGAATGATGATTTCCAATTTCATCCATGTCCCTACAAAGGACATGAACTCATCATTTTTTATGGCTGCATAGTATTCCATGGTGTATATGTGCCACATTTTCTTAATCCAGTCTATCATTGTTGGACATTTGGGTCGGTTCCAAATCTTTGCTATTGTGAATAATGCGGCAATAAACATACGTGTGCATGTGTCTTTATAGCAGCATGATTTATAGTCCTTTGGGTATATAAGCAGTAATGGGATGGCTGGGTCGAATGGAATTTCTAGTTCTAGATCCCTGAGGAATCGCCACACTGACTTCCACAAGGATTGAACTAGTTTACAGTCCCACCAACAGTGTAAAAGTGTTCCTATTTCTCCACATCCTCTCCAGCACCTGTTGTTTCCTGACTTTTTAATGATTGCCATTCTAACTGGTGTGAGATGGTATCTCATTGTGGTTTTGATTTGCATTTCTCTGATGGCCAGTGATGGTGAGCATTTTTTCATGTGTTTTTTGGCTGCATAAATGTCTTCTTTTGAGAAGTGTCTGTTCATGTCCTTCACCCACTTTTTGATGGGGTTGTTTGTTTTTTTCTTGTAAATTTGTTGGAGTTCATTGTAGATTCTGGATATTAGCCCTTTGTCAGATGAGTAGGTTGCGAAAATTGTCTCCCATTTTGTAGGTTGCCTGTTCACTCTGATGGTAGTTTCCTTTGCTGTGCAGAAGCTCTTTAGTTTAATTAGATCCCATTTGTCAATTTTGGCTTTTGTTTCCATTGCTTTTGGTGTTTTAGACATGAAGTCCTTGCCCATGCCTATGTCCTGAATTGTATTGCCTAGGTTTTCTTCTAGGGTTTTTATGGTTTTAGGTCTAACATTTAAGTCTTTAATCCATCTTGAATTGATTTTTGTATAAGGTGTAAGGAAGGGATCCAGTTTCAGCTTTCTACATACGGCTAGCCAGTTTTCCCAGCACCATTTATTAAATAGGGAATCCTTTCCCCATTTCTTGTTTTTCTCAGGTTTGTCAAACATCAGATGGTTGTAGACATGTGGCATTATTTCTGATGGCTCTGTTCTGTTCCATTGATCTATATCTCTGTTTTGGTAGCAGTACCATGCGGTTTTGGTTACTGTAGCCTTGTAGTATAGTTTGAAGTCAGGTAGCGTGATGCCTCCACCTTTGTTCTTTTGGCTTAGGATTGACTTGGTGATGCGGGCTCTGTTTTGGTTCCATATGAACTTTAAAGTAGATTTTTCCAATTCTGTGAAGAAAGTCATTGGTAGCTTGATGGGGATGGCTTTGAATCTGTAAATTACCTTGGGAAGGATGGCCATTTTCATGATATTGATTCTTCCTACCCATGAGCATGGAATGTTCTTCCATTTGTTTGCATCCTCTTTTATTTCCTTGAGCAGTGGTTTCTAGTTCTCCTTGAAGACGTCTTTCACATCCCTTGTAAGTTGGATTCCTAGGTATTTTATTATTTTTGAAGCAATTGTGAATGGGAGTTCACCCATGATTTGGCTCTCTGTCTATTATTGATGTATGAGAATGCTTGTGATTTTTGCACATTGATTTTGTATCCTGAGACTTTGCTGAAGTTGCTTATCAGCTTAAGGAGATTTTGGGCTGAGACAATGGGGTTTTCTAGATATACTATCATGTCATTTGCAAACAGGGACAATTTGACTTCCTCTTTTCCTAATTGAATACCCTTGATTTCCTTCTCCTGCCTAATTGCCCTGGCCAGAACTTCCAACACTATGTTGAATAGAAGTGGTGAGAGAGGGCATCCCTGTCTTGTGCCAGTTTTCAAAGGGAATGCTTCCAGTTTTTGCCCATTCAGTATGATATTGGCTGTGGGTTTGTCATAAATAGCTCTTATTATTTTGAGATGTATCCCATCAATTCCTAATTTATTGAGAGTTTTTAGCATGAAGGGTTGTTGAATTTTGTCAAAGGCCTTTTCTGCATCTATTGAGATAATCATGTGGTTTTTGTCTTTGGTTCTGTTTATATGCTGGATTACATTTATTGATTTGCGTATATTGAACCAGCCTTGCATCCCAGGGATGAAGCCCACTTGATCATGGTGGATAAGCTTTTGGATGTGCTGCTGGATTCTGTTTGCCAGTATTTTATTGAGGATTTTTGCATCAATGTTCATCAAGGATATTGGTCTAAAATTCTCTTTTTTTGTTGTGTCTCTGCCAGGCTTTGGTATCAGGATGATGCTGGCCTCATAAAATGAGTTAGGGAGGATTTCCTCTTTTTCTATTGATTGGAATAGTTTCAGAAGGAATGGTACCAGCTCCTCCTTGTACCTCTGGTAGAATTCGGCTGTGAACCCATCTGTTTCTAGACTTTTTTTGGTTGGTAAGCTATTGATTATTGCCACAATTTCAGCTCCTGTTATTGGTCTATTCAGAGATTCAACTTCTTCTTGGTTTAGTCTTGGGAGGGTGTATGTGTTGAGGAATTTATCCATTTCTTCTAGATTTTCTAGTTTATTTGCATAGAGGTGTTTGTAATATTCTCTGATGGTAGTTTGTATTTCTGTGGGATCGGTGGTGATATCCCCTTTATCATTTTTTATTGCATCTATTTGATTCTTCTCTCTTTTTTTGTTTATTAATCTTGCTAGTGGTCTATCAATTTTGTTGATCCTTTCAAAAAACCAGCTCCTGGATTCACTTATTTTTGAAGGGTTTTTTGCGTATCTATTTCCTTCAGTTCTGCTCTGATTTTACTTATTTCTTGCCTTCTGCTAGCTTTTGAATGTGTTTGCTCTTGCTTTTCTAGTTATTTTAATTGTGATGTTAGGCTGTCAATTTTGGATCTTTCCTGCTTTCTCTTGTGGGCATTAAGTGCTATAAATTTCCCTCTACACACTGCTTTGAATGCATCCCAGAGATTCTGGTATGTTGTGTCTTGGTTCTCGTTGGTTTCAAAGAACATCTTTATTTCTGCCTTCATTTCGTTATGTACCCAGTAGTCATTCAGGAGCAGGTTGTTCAGTTTCCATGTAGTTGAGCGGTTTTGAGTGAGATTCTTAATCCTGAGTTCTAGCTTGATTGCACTGTGATCTGAGAGACAGTTTGTTACAATTTCGGTTCTTTTACATTTATTGAGGAGATCTTTACTTCCAAGTATATGGTCAATTTTGGAATAGGTGTGGTGTGGTGCTGAAAAAAATGTATATTCTGTTGATTTGGGGTGGAGAGTTCTGTAGATGTCTATTAGGTCCGCTTGGTGCAGAGCTGAGTTCAATTCCTGGGTATCCTTGTTGACTTTCTGTCTCGTTGATCTGTCTAATGTTGACAGTGGTGTGTTAAAGTCTCCCATTATTAATGTGTGGGAGTCTAAGTCTCTTTGTAGGTCACTGAGGACTTGCTTTATGAATTTGGGAAAAAAGAATAAAAAGAAACGAGCAAAGCCTTCAAGAAATGTGGGACTATGTGAAAAGACCAAATCTACGTCTGATTGGTGTTCCTGAAAGTGATGGGGAGAATGGAAACAAGTTGGAAAACACTCTGCAGGATATTATCCAGGAGAACTTCCCCAATCTAGCAAAGCAGGCCAACATTCAGATTCAGGAAATACAGAGAATGCCACAAAGATACTCCTCGAGAAGAGCAACTCCAAGACACATAATTGTCAGATTCACCAAAGTTGAAATGAAGGAAAAAATGTTAAGGGCAGCCAGAGAGAAAGGACGGGTTACCATCAAAGGGAAGCCCATCAGACTAACAGCGGATTTCTCAGCAGAAACCCTACAAGCCAGAAGAGAGTGGGGGCCAATATTCAACATTCTTAAAGAAAAGAATTTTCAACCCAGAATTTCATATCCTGCCAAACTAAGCTTCATAAGTGAAGGAGAAATAAAACACTTTACAGAGAAGCAAATGCTGAGAGATTTTGTCAACACCAGGCCTGCCCTAAAAGAGCTCTTGAAGGAAGTGCTAAACATGGAGAGGCACAACCGGTACCAGCCACTGCAAAATCATACCGAAATGTAAAGACCATTGAGACTAGGAAGAGACTGCATCAACTATTCCACATTCTTTTCCATTCCATTCTACATGCCTTTCCATGTTCCATTCCATGTTCCATTTCGCGTTCAATTCCATTCTATTCCATTCCATTCCATTGCATTCCATTCCATTCCGTTCCATTGCATTCCATTCCGAATTCCGTTCCATTCCATTCCAGATTCTATTCCACAATATATTCCATTCGATTCCACATTACTTTCCACATTCCTTTCCATTCTATTCCATATTCCACTACGTTCAATTCCACATTCCATTCCTTTCCATTCTACGTTACATTCCACATTCCATTCCACCTTTCATTACACATTCCATTGCAATGCATTCTAAATTCCTTTCCTTTCCATTCCACTTTCCATTCCACTTTCCATTCCATTAAATTCCACTTTCCATTCCAAATTTCATTGCCCATGCCATTTCACGTTCCATGCCACATTCCAATTAATGTTCCATTCCACGTTCCATTAAAAGTTCCATTCCATTCCATTCCACTTTCCATTGCACATGGCATTCCTTTCCATTCCACATTCCATTTCTCATTCCATTCCACGTTCCATTCCATTCTATTCTGCATTCTATTCCACATTCCATTCAATTCCATTCGACATTCCATTCCACATTCCATTCCTTTCCATTCCACATTCCATTCCCTTCCATTTCACTTTCCATTCTACATTCCATTCCACTCTGCAGTCCCCATTCCATTCCACTTTCCATTCCACGTTCCATTCCAAGTTCCATTCCATCTTCCATTCAATTCCATTCAACGTTCCATTGCACATTCCATTCCATTCCACTCCAATTTCTATTTACCATACCATCCTCTTACATTCCAAATTCCATTACATTCCATTCCGCATACCAATCCACATTCCATTCCACATTGCCTTGCATTCCACTCCACATTCCATTCCACATTCCGTTCCGCATTCCATTCCAATACATTCCACATTGCATTTCACGTTCCATTCCAAGTTCCATTCCACATTGCATTGCACACTCCATTCCATGTTCCATTCTGCATACCATTCCACGTTCCATTCCATGTTCCATTCCACGTTCCATTCCATTCCATTCCACGATCCATTCCGCTTTCCATTCCATTCCATTCCACGTTCCCTTCCACATACCATTCCACATTCCGTTATACAATACATTCCATTCCATTCCATTCCACGTTCCATTCAACATTCCATTGCACATTCTATTCCTCATTCGATTCCGTTCCATTCCACTTTCCATTCCACATTCCTTTTCTCATTCCATGCCACATTCCATTCCATTCCATTCCTTTCCATTACATTCCATTCCGCATTTCATTCCATTGCATTCCACATTGTATTCCTCATTCCATTCAATTCCAGTCCACATTCCATTCTATTCCATTAAGTTCCATTCCATTCCATTCCACATTCCATGCCACATTCCATTCAACATTCCATTCCACAGTCCTTTCCTCATTCCATTCCATTCCATTCCTCCTTTCATTCCACCATCCATTCCACATTCCATTCCACGATCCTTTCCATTCCATGCAACTTTTCATTCCACTTTCCATTCCATTCCTTTCCACGTTCCATTCCACATTCCATTGCACGTTGCATTCCACATTCCATTGCACTTTCCATTCCATATTCAATTCCACTTTCCATTTCATTCTATTTCACAATCCATTCGACATTCCATTCCATTCCATTTCACTTTCCATTCCACATTCCACTCCATGTTCCATGCCACGTTCCATTCCACGTTCCATTCCATTCCATTCTCCGTTCCATTTAACATTGCATTCCATTCCACGTTCCATTTCACATTCCATTCCACTTTCAACTCCACATTGCACTCCGCTCCATTCCAACTGCCACTCCACATACCATTCCACTTTACATTCCACATTCCATTCCATTTCATTCGACATTCCATTCCATTTCATTCCACATTCAATTGCATTCCATTCCACATTCCATTCTGTTCCATTCCACATTCCATTCCACATTCCAATCCATTCCATTCCACCTTCTTTTCCATTCCATTCCACATTCCATTCCATTCCATTCCAGGCTCCATTCCACCTTCCATTCCACGTTCCATTCCACGTTCCATTCCACGATCCATTGCATTCCATTCCACAATCCTTTCCACGTTCCATTCCAGATTTCATGCCACAATCCATTGAATATTCCATTCCACTTTCCATTCCATTCCATTCCACAATCCACTCCACATTGCATTCCATTCCAGATTCCATTCAACATTCCATTGCACATACCATTCCACAACCCATTCAATACCATTCCACATTCCATTCCGCATTCCATTTCATTCCATTCCACGTTCCTTTCCACATTCCATTCCACATACAATTCCACATTCCATTTCATATTCCATTCCATTAAATTCGATTCCATTCCACTTTCCATTCCACATTCCTTTCCATATTCCATTCCACTCCTTTACACGTTCCATTCCACGTTCCATTCCGCATTCCATTCCACGTTCCTTTACATTCCATTTCACTTTCCATTCCACTTTCCATTCCATTCCATTCTACGTTCCATTCCACATTCCATTGCACATACCATTCCATATTCCTTTCCGCATTCCATTCAATTCCATTCCACATTCCATTCCATTCCGTTCAACATTCCATTGCATTCCATTCCACATTCCATTCCAATTTCCGTTCTATTTCATTGCGCTTTCCATTACCCATTCCATTCCATTCCATTCCACATTTCATTCCACATTCCATTCCACGTTCCATTCCATTCCATTCCATTCCATTCCATTCCACATTTCATTCCGCATTCCATTCCACGTTCTGTTCCATTCCATTCCATGTTCTATTACACGATACATTCCACTGCATTCCACGATAGATTCCACTTTACTGTCCAGATTTCATTCCACATTCCATTAAACATTCCGTTCCACATTCCATTACATTCCATTCCACAATGTATTCCATTGCAGCCCACATTCCATTCCACATTCTATTCCATTCCATTTAAACATTCCATTCCACTAAATTCCACATTCCATTCCAGCTTCCATTCCATTCCACATTCCATTCCACATTCCATTCCACATTCCATTCCACTACATTCTACTTTCCATTTCATATTCCATTCCACATTCCATTCCACGTTCCATTACACTTTATATTCCATTCCATTCCAGGTTCCATTCCACTTTCCATTCCATTCCAATCCACTTTCCATTCCACATTCCGTTGTACATTCCATTCCAAGTTCCATCCCTCATTGCATTCCACCTTCCATTCTACGTTCTATTCCACGATCCATTCCACGTTCCATTCCACGTACCATTCCATTCAAGTTCCATTCCACATTCCGTTCCATTCCATTACACATTCCATTAAACATTCCATTGCACATTCAGTTCCACGTTCCATTCCACATGCCATTCCGGGTTCCATTCAACTTTCGATTCCACTCCATTCCACGTTCCAGTCCACATCTCATTCCACAATCCATTCCACATTCCATTCCACTTTCCATTGCATTGCATTCCATTTCACATTCCGTTCCACAATCCATTCCATTCCATTCCAATTTCCATTTCACATTCCATTCCATTCAATTCCACATAACATTCCACATTCCATTACATCTCATTCCAGATATCACTCAACATTCCATTCCATTCATTCTACTTTCCATTCCACATTCCTTTCTAATCAATTCCACCTTTCATTCCACATTCCATTGCATTTCATTCCACGTTCCAATCCACATTCCATTCCACACTGCATTCCACATTCCCTTTCACATTCCACTCCACATTCCATACAACATTCGATTCCACATTCCATTCCATTCCATTCCACATTCAATAACGTATTCCATTCCATTCCATTCCACGTTACATTCCATTCCATTCCACATTCCATTCCACGTTCCATTCCATTCCATTCCACGTTCCATTCTAGTTTGCATTAGACATTCCATTCCATTCCATTCCACTTTCCAATCTACGTTCCATTAGAGGTTCCATTCCGCATTCCATTCCAAGTTTCATTCCATTCTATTCAACGTTCCATTCCATACTCCATTCCATTCCATTCCGCAAGCCATTCCATTCAATTCAACATTCCATTTCATTCAATTCCACGTTCCATTCCATGTTACTTTCCACGTTCCATTCCACATTCCATTCCACGTTCCATTCCTTTCCATTGCACGTTCCATTCCTTTCCATTTCACGTTCCATTTCATTCCACTTACCGTTCCATTCCTCATTCAATTTCACATTCCTTTCCACCTTACATTCCATTCCATTCCTTTCTACATTGCAGTCCAGCCCATTCCACTTTCCATTCCATTCAATTCCACCTTAAATTCCATTCCATTCCATTCTGCATTCCATTGCATACCATTCTGCTTTCTATTGCATTCACTTCCATTCCACATTCGATTCCATTCCATTCCACATTCCATTCCATTCCATTCCACCTTCCATTCCACATTCCATTCCACTATCCATTCCACTTTCCATTCCATTCCATTCCACATTCCATTCCACATTCCATTCCCTTCCATTCCTCATTCCATTCCATTCCTTTCCACATTCAGTTCCGCGTTCCATTCAACGTTCCAGTACACCTTCCATTCCATTCCATTCCACGTTCCATTCAACGTTCCATTCCATGTCCCATTCCATTCCATTCCATTCCATTCCATATCCCATTCCTTTCCATTCCGCATTCCATTCCACACTGCATTCCATTCAATTCCACATTGCATTCCACTCAATTCCAAATTCCATGTTCCTTTCCACGTTCCATTCCACGTTCAATTCCACATTCATTTCCTTTCCATTTCACATTGAATTCCACATTCCATGCCAGATTCCATTCATCATTGCATTCCACATTCCATTCCATATTCCATTTCCTTCCTTTCCACATTCCATTCCATTCAACGTTCCATTCCATTCCACGTTCCATTCCATTCCACATTCCATTGCACATTCCTTTCCATTTTGCATTCCATTCTGTTCCATATTCCATTCCATTCCATTCCACATTCCTTCCCGTTCCATTTCACTTTCCATTCCTTTCCACTCCACTTTCCATTCCATTCCAGATTCCATTGCGTTGCATTCCACATTCCATTCCATTCCATTCCAAATTCCATTCCATTAAATTGCACATTCCATTCTACATTCCATTCGAAATTCCATTCCTTTAAATTGCACGTTCCATTCCACATTCCATTCCATTCATTTGCACATTGAATTCCACATTCCATTCCCTTCCATTCCACATTAGATTCCATTTCAATCCATTCCGTACCGTATTCCATTCTATAATCACAAATTCCACATTCCGTTCCATTCCATTTCACATTCCATTTTATTCCATTCGATTCCATTCCATTGCACATTCCATGGCATTCCACATTCCATTCCTTTCCTTTCCATTCCACATTCCATTCCACATTCCATTCCATTCCATTCCACATTCCACTCCAGATTTCAGTCAACATTCCATTTCATTCCACTCCACATTGCTTCCACACTGCATTCCATTCAATTTCACATTCCATTCCACATTCCCTTCCACATTCCATTCCTTTGCATTCCACATTCCTTCCACAATCCATTCCATTCCCTTCCACATTCTGTACCACATTCCATTCCATTCCATTCCACATTCCATTCCACATTCCACATTCCATTCCATTCTCTTCCACATTCCATGCTCCATTCCACATTTCGTTCCATTCCATTTCACATTGAATACTACTTTCCGTTCCCCGTTCCTTTCCAGATTCCATTCAGCATTGCATTCCACATTCCATTCCATATTCCATTTCTTTCCATTCCACATCCCATTCCACATTCAATTCCATTGCAGGTTCCACTCCAGTCCATATTCCATTCCATTCCACATTCCATTCCACTCCTTTCCACATTCCATTGCACATTCCTTTCCATTGCACATTCCATTCCATTCCACATTCCATTCCATTCCATTCCACTTTCCATCCCATTCCATTTCACATTCCATTCCATTCCACTCCACTTTCCATTCTATTCCAGATTCCATTGCATTGCATTCCACATTACATTGCATTCCTTTCCACATTCCATTCCATTCAATTGCAAGTTGAATTCCACATTCCTTTCCCTTCGATTCCACATTAGATTCCATTTGAATGCATTCCATACCACATTCCATTCTCTACCAACAAATTCCACATTACATTCCATTACATTTCACATTCCAATCCATTCCATTCGATTCCATTCCATTCCACATTCAATTGCATTCCACATTCCATTGCATTCCACATTACATTCCTTTCCTTTCCATTCCATATTCCATTCCACATTCCGTTCCATTGCATTACACATTCCACTCCAGATTCCAGTCAACATTCCATTTCATTCCACTCCACATTGCTTCCACATTCCATTCGATTCAATTACACATTCCATTCCACATTCCCTTCCACATTCCATTCCATTCCATTCCACATTCCTTCCACAATCCATTCCATTCCCTTCCACATTCTGTACCACAATCCATTCCATTCCATTCCACATTCCGTTACATTACATTCCACATTCCATTCCACATTCCACATTACATTCCATTCCACATTCCGTTACATTACATTCCACATTCCATTCCACATTCCACATTACATTCCATTCCGTTCCACATTCCATTCCACTTTCCATTCCTCATTCCATTCCATGATCCATTCTGTTCCTTTCCACATTCCTTACTATTCGATTCCATTCCATTCCCTTCCACATTCTGTACCACAATCTATTCCATTCCATTCCACATTCCGTTACATTACATTCCACATTCCATTCCACATTCCACATTACATTCCATTCCGTTCCACATTCCATTCCTCTTTCCATTCCTCATTCCATTCCATGATCCATTCTGTTCCTTTCCACATTCCTTACCATTCGATTCCATTCCATTCCGGATTCCATTCCATTCCATTCGACATACTATTCACATTCCATTCCATTCCAGTCCATATTCCATTCCATTCCAGTGCACATTCCATTCCATTCCATTCCATAATCCATTGTATTCCATTCCACGTTTCATTCCACATTCCTTTCCACGTGCCATTCCATCCCATTCCACCTCAATTCCACTTTCCATTGGATGTTCCATTCCACTTTCCATTCCACGTTTCGTTCCATTCCATTCCACGTTCCATTCCACAATCCTTTCCATTCCATTCAACGTTCCATTCTTTTCCATTCCACATTCGATTCCACGGTCCATTCCATGTTCCATTCCACGTTCCATTCCATGCCATTCCACGTTCCATTCCATTCCTTTCCACGTTCCATTTCATTCTATTCCGCTTTCCATTTGACATTCCATTTCACATTCCATTCCACCTTCCATCCCATTCCATTCCTTCCATTCCACTATCCACTGCATTCCATTCCACTTCCCATTCCATTCAAATCCACCTTCCATTCCATTCAATTCCGTTCCATTCCATTCCACTATATTCCATTCCATATTCCATTCCATAGCATTCCGCATTCCATTCAATTCCATTCCATTCAATATTCCATTCCATTCCAATCCGTTTCATATTCAATTCCATTCCTTTCCAAATTCCATTCCATTCAATTTCTCATTCCATTCTATTCCATTCCTTTCCATTCCACATTCAATACCTTTCCATTCCATTCCACATTCCATTCCACATCCCATTCCACATTCCACTCCCTTCCATTGCACATTCCATTCCATTCGATTCCAAATTCCATTCCACTTTCCATTCCACTTTCCATTCCATTTCATTCCACGTTTCATTCCACATTCCATTCCTCATTCCTTTCCATTCCATTCCACATACCATTCCACATTCCATTCTATTCCATTCCATTCCATTCCACATTCCAATCCACATTCTATTCCACATTTCATTCCAAATTCTATTCCACATTCCATTCCACATTACACACCATCCCATTCCATGTTGCATTCCACCTTCCAAACCACTTTCCAATCCGTTCCATTCCGCATTCCTTTCCACATCCCATTCCACATTCCATTCCACATTCTTGTCCATTCCATTCCACATTCCAGTACATTCAAATCCACATTTCATTCCATTCTTTTCCACGTTATATTCCACATTCCATTACACATTCCATTCACATTCCCTTCCACATTCCTTTCCATTCCATTCCACATTCCTTTCCACATTCCATTCGATTCAATTCCACATTCCATTCCATTCCATTCCATTCCATTCCACGTTCCATTCCACATTCCATTCCATTCCACGTTCCATTCCACGATCCATTCCACACACAGTTCCACATTCCATTCCACATTCCATTCCATTCCATTACACATTCCATTCCACATTCGTTTCCATTCCACTCCAGATTAGATTACCCATTCCATTCCTCATTCCCCTCCACATTCCATTCCATTCCATTCCACATTACATTGCAATCTACTACAGATTCCATTCCATTCCACATACCATTCCTTTCCACATTCCATTCCATTCCATTTCACATTCCCTTCCATTCCTTTCCACATTCCATTCCATTCCAATCCAGATTCCATTCCATTCCACATTCCATTCCGTTCCACTCCAGATGCCATTCCATTCCACATTCCATTCCACGATCCATTCCACATTCCATTCCACGTTCCATTTCTCTTTCCATTGCACGTTCCATTTCATTCCATTTCATGATCCATTCCTCATTCCCTTCCATTCCATTCTACTTTTCATTCTACATTCCATTCCACGTTTCATTCCATGTTCCATTCCACGTTCCATTCCATTCCATTCCACGGTCCATTCCTCTTTGCATTCTATTCCACTTTCCATTGTACATTCCATTCCACATTCCATTCCATTCCATTCCACGTTTCATTCCACATTCCATTCTACATTCCTTTCCACATTCCATTCCACATTCCTTTCCATTCCATTCCACATGCCATTCCACATTCCATTCCATTCCACATTCCATTCCACATTCCATTCCATTCTATTCCACGTTTTATTCCACATTGCATTCCACATTGCATTCGACATTCCCTTTCACATTCCATTCCACATCCCATTCCACATTGCATTTCATATTTCATTCCACATTCCATTCCATGTTCCATTCCATTCCATTCCACGTTCCATTCTACATTCCATTAGACGTTCCATTCCATTCCATTCCAATTTCCATTCTACGTTCAGTTAGAGGTTCCATTCTGCATTCCATTCCACGTTCCATTCCATTAAATTCCACGTTACATTCCATATTCTATTCCATTCCATTCCACATTCCAATCCACTATATTCAACATTCCATTCCATTGCATTCCACGTTCCATTCCACTTTCCATTCCTCGTTCCATTCCAGGTTTCATTCCGTTCCATTATACGTTCCGTTGCATTCCATTCCACGTTCAATTTCATTTCATTACAGGTTTCATTCCACCTTATATTTCACGTTCCATTCCACCTTACATTCCATTACATTCCATTGCACATTCCATTCCACATTCCATTCCCTTCCATTCCATATTCCATTCCATTCCATTCCACATTCCATTCCACCTTCCTTTCCACGTTCCATTCCATTCCATTCCATTCTATTCCATTCTGGATTCCTTTCCATTCCATTCCAAATTATATTCCACTTTCCATTCGATTCCATTCCACTTTCCATTCCATTCGATTCCACATTCTATTCCTTTCCATTCCACATTCCATTCCACGGTCCATTCTACGTTCCATTCCATTACATTCCAAGTTCTGTTACCTTCCATTTCATTTCCATTACCTTCCTTTCCACATTTTTTCCATTCCATTCCACATTCCATTCCACATTCCATTCCACATTCCCTGGCCTTCCATTCCACATTCTTTTCCATTCCATTACACATTGCATTCCATTCCATTCCACTTTCCATTCTTCATTCCTTTACCTTGTCTTCTCATTCCTTTCCATTCCATTCCACATTCCATTCCACATTCCATTCCACGTTCCAAATCACGTTGCATTTCATTCCATTCCATTCCATTCCGGATTCCATTCCATTCCATTCCAGATTCTATTCCACATTCCATTCCATTCCATTCCACATTCAATTCCACATTCCATTCAATCCATTCCACATTCCTCTGCATTCCATTACACAATCCATTACATTCCATTCAACATTCCATTTCACATTCCATTCCATTCCATTCCACATTGCATTCCACTTCCCATTCCATTCCATTCCAAGTTGCATTCCACTATTCATTCCATTCCATTACACATAGGATTCCACTCCATTCCGCGTTCCATTCCATGTTCCATTCCGCATTCCATTCCACATTCAATTCCACATTCCATTCAATCCATTCCACATTCCTCTGCATTCCATTCCACAATCCATTCCATTCCATTCAACATTCCATTTAACATTCCGTTCCATTCCATTCCACATTGCCTTCCACTTCCCATTCCATTCCATTCCAAGTTGCATTCCATATTTCATTCCATTCCATTTCACATTCCATTACACATAGGATTCCACTCCATTCCGCGTTCCATTCCATGTTCCATTCCACATTCCATTCCACATTCCATTCCACTTTCCATTGCATTCCATTCCATTCCACGTTGCATTTCTTTCCGTTCTACATTCAATTCCACATTCCATTTCACATTCCAATTCACATTCCATTTCACATTCCATTCCATTGCATTCCACATTCCATTCCATTCCATTCCACATTCCATTCCACATTCTATTCCACAATCCATTCCATTCCATTCTGTTCTACATTCCATTCCATTCCATTCCACATTCCTTTGCTTTCCATTTCACATTCCATTGGACATTCCATTCCACGTTCCATTCCACATTCCATTCCACATTCCTTTCCAATCCATTCCACATTCCATTTTACATTCCAGTTCACTCCATTCCCTTCTGCATTCAATTACACATTCCATTCCTTTCCATTCCACATTCTGTTTCACATTCCATTCCATATTCAATTCCACATTCCATTGTAAGATCTATTCCACATGGCATTGCACTTTCCATTCCATGTTCTATTCCACGTTCCGCTTCATTCCATTTCATCTTCTATTGCAGATTCCATTTCACATTCCGTTCCACCTTCCATTCTTTCCATTCCCCATTCTAATCCCCATTCCATTCCATTCCATTCCACTTCCCGTTCCACTTAATTTTGCATTCTTTCCATTCAATTACATTCCATTACACATTAGATTCCATTCCATTCTGCATACCATTCCATTCCACATTCAGTTAAGTTCCATTCCACATTCCATTCCATTCCATTACACAATCCATTCCATTCAATTCCATTGCACATTCCTTTCCCTTCTATTATACATTCAATTTCATTCCATTCCACATTCCATTCCATTGCACATTCCATTCCTTTCCATTCCATTCCACATTCCTTTCAACATTCTTTTCCATTGTATTACACATTCCATTCCACATTCCATTCCATTCAATTCCAGACTGCATTCCACATTCCATTCCATTCCATTCCATTCCATTCCACATTCCATTCCACTTTCCCTTCCATTCTATTCCACATTCCATTCCATTCCACATTCCATTCCACATTATATTCCATTCTATTCCATTCCACATTCCATTCCATTCCATTCCATTCCACTTTCCATTGGATTCCATTCCTCATACCATTCCATTCCATTCCACATTTCATTTCATTCCAGTCCATTCCACATTCCATTCCATTCCATTCCATGTTCCATTCCATTCCATTCCACATTGCTTTCCTTTCCATTCCATTACACATTCCTTTCCACATTCATTTGCATTCTATTCCACATTCCATTCCACCTTCCATTCCATTCCATTCCACATTCCATTACACATTCATTTCCATTCCATTCCAAATTCCATTGCACATTCCAATCCATTCATGACCCATTCCATTCCAAATTCCATCCCATTCCATTCCACATTCCATTCCACGATCCATTCCATTCCACATTCCATTCCACATACCTTTCCATTCCATTCCACAGTCCATTCCACTTTCCATTCCATTCCATTCCAGTTTCCATTCCATTTCATTCCATTCCATATTCCATTCCATCTGATTCCACATTCAACTCCATTCCTTTAAATATTCCATTCCATTCCATTCCATTCCTCATTCCATTCCATTCTATTCCACATTGCATTGCATTCCATTCCATTCCACATTGCATTCCATTCCATTCAATCCACATTCCATTCCATTCCATTCCGCATTCCATTCCATTCCATCACATTCCACAGTGCATTCCACTCCATCCACATTCCATTCCATTCCATTCCATATTCAATTCCATTATATTCCACATTCCATTCCATTCCATTCCACATTCCATTCCACATTGCATTCAATTCAATTACATTCCTCATTTCTTTCCATCCAATTTCATTCCATTGCACATTCCATTCCACATTCCTTTCCATTCAATTCTACATTCCATTCCATTCCATTCCACATTCCATTCCATTAAACAATCCATTTCATTCCTTTCAATTGAATTCCAAATTCCATTCCAGATTCCATTCTACATTCCATTCCATTCCATTCCTTTCCATTCCACCTTCCATTCCATTCAATACCAAATTTATTCCCCATTCCATTCCTTTCCATTCCACATTCCATTCCATACAATTCCAAATTCATTCCCCTTTCCATTCCCCATTCCATTCCACATTCCATTCCACATTCCGTTCCATTGCATTCCACATTCCCCTCCACAATCCATTACACATTCCATTCCATTCAATTCCACTTTCCACTCCACATTCCATTCCACTTTCCATTCCAGATTCCATTCCATTCTATGCCACATTCCACTTCACAATCCATTCCACATTCCACTCCATTCCGTTCCACATTCCATTCTACTTTCCATTCCGTTCCATTCCATTCCATTCCACATTCCATTCCACAATCCATTCCACATTCCACTCCATTCCGTTCCACATTCCATTCTACTTTCCATTCCTTTCCATTCCATTCCATTCCACATTCCATTCCACGTTCCTTTCCGCGTTCCTTTCCACTTTCCATTGCACGTTGCATTCCATTCCATTCCATGTTCCATTCCACATTTCATTACTTTCCATTCCACTTTCCATTCAACATTCCATTCCACCTTCCATTCCTTTCCATTGCACATTCCATTGCACTTTCCATTCAATATTCCATTCCACATTCCATTTCATTCCGTTCCACATTCCATTCCTCATTCCATTTCATTTCATTCCACGTTCAAATCCATTCCACTCCACTTTCGATTCCACATTCCATTCCATTCCATTCCACATTGCATTCCATTCCACATTCCATGAAGTTCCATTCCATTCCACTACACATTCCATTCCATTCCATTCCATTGCACATTCCATTCCCTTCCATTATACTTTCAATTTCATTCCATTCCACATTCCATTCCATGTTCCATTCCACATTGGACTCCACGTTCCATTCCGTCGCGCTCCACATTCCTTACCGTTCCATTCCATTTCATTCCGGATTCCATTCCATTCCATTACACATTCCATACCGTTATATTCCATTCCATTCCACATTCCATTCCTTTCATTTCCAGATTCCATTTCACATTGCATTCCATTCCATTCCACATTCCATATCATTCCATCCCATTCCATTCCAGAATCCATTCCAATCCATTCCAAATTCCATTCCAAAATATATTCCACATTCCATTCCTTGTTCCATTCCATTCAATTCCAAGTTCCATTCCACATGCCATTCCATTCCAGTTTCCTTTGCACATTCCATTCCACAAGCAATTCCATTCCACTTTCCTTTCCACATTGCATTCCACATTACATTCAACGTTACATTCTGTTCCACTCCACATTCCATTCCACATTCCATTCCATTCCATTTCACTTTCCATTGAACATTCCATTCCACGTTCCATTCCATTCCATTCCACCTTGCTTTCCACATTCCATTACATTCCATTGCAAATTGCATTGCACGTCCATTTCTATTCCATTCCACACTCCATTCAACAAGCGATTCCATTCCATTCCAGTTTCCATTCCACTCTCCATTCCATATTACATTCCACACACCATTCCAAGTTCCATTCCATTCCATTCCAGGTTCCATTCAACATTCCATTCCATTCAATTTCACCTTCCATTCCATAATACATTCCACATTCCATTCCACATACTATTCCACGTTCTATTCCACGATCCATTCCACGTTGCATTCCACGTTGAACTACATTCCAATTCGCGTTCCATTCCACATTCCAATCCACGTTCCATTTCACAATCCATTCCATATTCAATTTCATTCCACATTCCGTTCCACATTATATTACACATCCCATTCCATTCCATTTCTCATTCCATTCCACATTCCATTCCACATTCCATTCCACATTTTATTCCATATTTTAGTCCACATTTCAGTCCACATTTCATTCCGCTTTCTATTCCACATTCCATTACATTCCATTCCACATTCCATACCACTTTCCATTCCATTGCATTCTATTGCATTCCATTCCAATTTCCACTCCATTCTGTTCCATTCCACATACTATTCCGTTCCATTCCGCTTTCCGTTCCATTCATTTCCACATTTCATTGCATTCCATTCCATTCCATTCCGCATAGCATTCCATTCCACATTCCATTCCAAGTTCCATTCCACGTTCCATTCCACTACATTCCACATTTCATTCCATTCCATTTCACATTGCATTCCCTTCTATTCCACAATGCATTAGATTCCATTCCACATTCCATTCCACTTTTGATACCATTCCTTTCCACATTCCATTCCACATTCCATTCCGTTCCATTCCATTCCACATTCAATTCCACATTCCATTCCACATTCCTTTCCAAGTTCCTTTCCATTCCATTACACATTAAATTCCACATTCCATTCCATTCCGTTCCAGACTGCGTTCCACATTCCATTCCATTCCATTCCATTCCATTCCACTCCATTCCATTCCATTCCATTCCATTCCACTCCATTCCATTCCATTCCATTCCACATTCCATTCCACTTTCCTTTTCATTCCATTCCACATTCCATTCCATTCCACATTCCATTCCATTCCGCATTCCTTTCCATATTATATTCCATTCTGTTCGATTCCACATTCCATTCCATTCCATTCCACATTCCATTGGATTCCATTCCACGTTCCATTCCATTCTTTCCACTTTGCATGCCATTCCATTCCACATTTCATTTCATTCCAGTCCATACCACATTCTATTCCATTCCATCCCACGTTCCATTACATTCCATTCCACATTGCTTTCCATTCCATTCCATTACACATTCCTTTCCACATTCATTTCCATTCTATTCCACATTCCTTTCCACCTTCCATTATATTCCATTCCACATTCCATTCCACATTCATTTCCATTCCATTTCAGATTCTATTGCACATTACAATCCATTTCATGCCACATTCCATTCCAAATTCCATCCCATTCCATTCCACATTCCATTCCATGATCCATTCCGTTCCACATTCCATTCCACATACCTTTCCATTCCATTCCACAGTCCATTCCACTTTCCATTCCATTCCATTCCAGTTTCCATTCCTTTCCATTCCATTTCATTCCACGTTCCATTCCATCTGATTCCACATTCAACTCCATTCCATTAAACATTCCATCCCATTCCATACCATACCTCATTGCATTCCATTCTATTGCACATTGCATTCCATTCCATTCCATTCCACATTGCATTCCATTCCATTCCATTCCACATTGCATTCCATTCCCTTCCATCCTCATTCCATTCCATTCCATTCCACATTCCTTTCCATTCCATCCTATTCCACATTGCATTCCATTCCATCCACATTCAATTCCATTCCATTCCGCATTCAATTCCTTTCCATTCCACATTCCATTCCATTCCATTCAACATTGCATTGCATTCCATTACACATTGCATTCAATTCAATTACATTCCTCATTTCATTCCATCCTATTTCATTCCTTTTCACATTCCATTCCACATTCCATTACATTCCATTCTACATTCCATTCCATTCCATTCCACATTCCATTCCATTCCACATTGCATTCCATTAAACATTCCATTTCATTCCTTTCCATTGAATTCCAAATTCCATTCCACATTCCATTCTACATTCTATTCCATTCCATTCCTTTCCATTACACATTCCATTCCATTCAATTCCAAATTCATTACCCATTCCATTCCTTTCCTTTCCACATTCCATTCCTTTCAATTCCAAATTCATTCCGCATTCCATTCCACATTCCATTCCACTTTCCATTCCATTCAATTCCACTCCATTCCATTCCATTCCTTTCCACGTTCCATTCCACATTCCATTCCACATTCAATTCCATTCCATTCCATATCATTCCAGGTTAAATTTCACATTCCATTTCACATTCTATTACACATTCCATTACATTCCTTTCCACTTTCAACTCCACATTACATTCTATTCCATTCCATTCCATTGCATTGCACATTCCATTCCATTGCATTGCATATTCCATTCCATTCCATTCCACATTCCATTCCACATTCAATTCCATTGCATTCAACTTTGCATGCCACATTAAATTCCATTCCATTCCACATTAGATTCCAATCCATACCACATTCCATTCCACATAGCTTTCCATTCCATTCCACGATACATTCCATGTTCCATTCCACGTTTTATTCCACAATCCTTTCCATTCCATTCTACGTTTCATTCCTCATTCCATTCCACATTCCATTCCACATTCCATTCCACTTTGCATTCCACTCCATTCCACGTTCCATTCCATGTAAGTTTCCATTCCTTTCCATTCCATGCCCTGTTCCATTCCATTGCACAATCCATTCCATGTTCCATTCCACGTTCCATTCCATTCCATTCCACTTTCCATTACTTATTCCATTCCACTTTCCATTACATAGCATTCCACATTTCATTCCACATTTCCTTCCACATTCCATTCCATTCTTTCCATTCAAAATTCCAGTCCATGGCATTCCACATTCCATTCCACATTCCATTCCAATCCACATTCCATTCCACATACCATCCCATTCCATTCTTCGTTCCATTCCATTCTATTCCATTCCACATTGCATTCCATTCCATTCCACATTCTTTTCCATTCCATTGCATTGAAATCCACATTCCGTTCCATTCCACATTCCATTCTATATTCCATTCCATTGCATTCCACATTCCATTCCACAATCCATTCCATTACATTCAACCTTCCATTGCATAATATTTCACTTTCAATTCCTTTCCATTGCACATTCCATTTCATTCCAATTTGCATTCCACATTCCATTCCACATTCCATTCCATTCCACTATAAATTACATTCCATTCCATTCCACATTCCATTCCATTCCATTCCACATTCCATTCCATTCCACATTCTATTACGCATTCCATTCCACTCCTTTCCCTTCCATTCCACATTCCATACCATTCCATTCCATTCCACATTCTATTCCATTCCATTCAACTTTCCATTCCAATCAATTTCACATTCCATTCCAACTTCCATTCCATTCCATTCCAAGGTGCATTCCACACTCCATGCCACATTCCATTCCGTTCCTTTCCATGCCATTCCATGTTCCATTCCACATTCCATTCCACATTCCATTCCATTCCATTTCACATTCCATTCCACATTCCATTCGATTCCTTTCCAGTTTCCATTCCACATTCCATTCCACATTCCACTGCATTCCATTCCATGCCATTCCACGTTCCATTCCACAATCCATTCCTTTCCAGTCCATTCCATTGCACTTTCCATTTCTCATTCCATTCCATTGCATTCCACATTTCATTCCCTTCCATTCCACATTCCATTTCATTCCATTCTGTTTTATTTCACTTTCCATTCCATTCCATTTCATTGCACACTCCGTTACTTTCCATTCCACATTGCTTTCCATTCCACATTCCATTCCACATTCCATTCCATTTCATTCCACTTTCCATTCCACATTCCATTCCACATTCCATTCCACATTCCATTCCACATTCCATTCCATTCAATTCCATTTCAAGTTATTTCCCCATTCCATTCCATTCAATTCCGTTCCACTCCACTCCATTCCACATTCCGTTCAACATTCCATTCAACATTCAATTCCTTTCCATTCCACACTCCATTCCATACCATTCCACATTCCATTCTATTTCCATTTCACATTCCATTCCATTCCATTCCACATTCCATTCCGTTCCATTCCACATTTCTTTCCATTCCACATTCCATTCCATATTCCATTCCGTTTCATTCAACTTTCCATTCCACATTCCATTCCATATTCCATTCCATTCCATTCCATTTCAAGTTACTTTCCCCATTTCATTCCATTCAATTCCGTTCCCCTCCATTCCTTTCCACATTCCGTTCAACATTCCATTCAACATTCAATTTCTTTCCATTCCACACTCCATTTCATACCATTCCACATTCCATTCTATTTCCATTTCACATTCCATTCCACATTCCATTCCATTCCATTCCACATTAAATTCCATTTGATTCCATTCTATTCCACATTTTACTACGTATTCCATTGCATTCTTTTCCACATTCCATTCCATTCCATTCCACTTTGCTATCCATTCCATTCCACCTTCCATTCCATTATATTCCATATTCCATTCCATTCCATTCCACATGCCATTCCCATTCACTCCACATGGCATTCCACATTCCATTACCTTCCAATCCACCTTCCATTCCACATTCCATTGCACATTACATTTTATTCCGTTCCATTCCATTCTACGTGACGTTCCACTCTCCATTCCTCTTCCATTCCATTTCATTACACATTCCCTTTCATTCCATTCCATTCCATTGCATTTCACATTCCATTCCATTCCATTCTATTCCACATTACATTACTTTCCATTCCACATTCCATTCCATTCCATTCCACGTTCCATTACATTCTGTTCCAAATTGCATTGCACATTCCATTCCATTCCATTCCACTTTCCATTCCACTTAACATTCCATTCCATTCTATTCAATTCCATTGCATTCCACATTCCATTACTTTCTATTCCACATTGTGTTGCATTCTATTCCACTTTCCATTCCAATCTAAATTCCATTCAATTCCATGCCATTCCATTCCACATTCCATTCTATTCCATTCCACTTTCCATTCCACATTCCATTCCATTCCATTCCACTTTCCATTCCACATTCCATTCCATTCCATTCCAATTCTCAATTCCACATTCCATTCCATTCCATTCCATTCCTTTCCTCATTCCATTTCAAATTCCATTCCACTTTTCATTCCACATTCCCTTCCATTCCATTCAATTCATTTCCATTCCAGTCAATTACGTTCCATAATACATTCCATTCAACATTCCATTCCATTCCATTCCATTCCACATTCTATTCCATTCCATTTCACATTCCATTCCATTCCGTTCCATTCCACAATCCATTCCACATTCCTTTACATTCCATTCCACATTTCATTCTGCATTCCATTCCATTCCATTCCACATTCCTTTCCGTTGCAAATTCCATTCCATTCCATTCCATTCTGTTACACGTTCCATTCAATTCCATTCCACGTTCCATTCCATTCCACGCTGCATTCCATTCCATTCCATTCCGCGATTAATTCCACGTTCCATTCCACGTACTATTCCACTATACATTCCACTTTCCATTCCATTCCACATTCCATTCCATTCCATTGCACATTCCATTCCACATTCCGTTCCAATCCACATTCCATTCCACATTCCATCAAATTCCATTCTACATTCCATTCCATTGCATTCCACATTCCTTTCCATTCCATTACACATTCCATTCAATTACATTCCATTGCAATCCACATTCCGTTCCATTCCCCATTCCATTCCGTATTCCATTCCATTCCATTCTCCTTCCATTGCACATTCCATTAAATTCCATTCCACATTACATTCCATTCCATTGCACGTTCCATTCCATTCCATTCCATTCCAAATTCCATTCCACGTTGCATTTCACATTCCATTCCATTCCTTTCCATTCCACAGTGCATTCCCTTCCATTCCATTCCATTCCATTCCATTCCATTCCATTCCATTCCACATTCCATTCCATTCCATTCCGTATTCCATTCCATTGCTTTCCACATTCCATTCCACATACCTTTCAATTCCATTCCGCATTCCATTCTGCGTTCCACTCTATGTTCCATTTCACATTCCATTGTACGTTCCTTTCCAGATTCCATTTCATATTCCATTCCATTCCATTCCACACTACATACCATTCCATCGTGTTCTATTCCACTTTCCATTCCATTCCAATACACATTCCATTCCATTCAATTCCAAGATCCATTCCACGTTCTATTCCACTATCCATTCCACTCCATTCCAGTTTCCATTCCATTCCACGTTCCATTCCATTCCATTCCACATTCCATTCCACATTCCATTCCAATCCACATTCCATTCCAAGTTCCATCAAATTCCATTCTATATTCCATTCAATTCCACTGCATTCCACATTCCTTTCCATTCCATTACACATTCCATTCAATTACTTTCCATTGCAATCCACATTCCGTTCCATTCCCCATTCCATTACGTATTCCATTCCATTCCATTCTCCTTACATTGCACATTCCATTAAATTCCATTCCACATTTCATTCCATTCCATTCCACATTCCATTCCATTCCATCCCAAATTCTGTTCCACATTCCATTCCACTTTCCATTACACTCCATTCCACATTCTGTTCCACATTCCATTCCATTCCATTCCACATTCCATTCCATTCCATTCCACATTCTATTCCATTTCATTCCACATTCCATTCCCTTAAATTCCAGATTCCATTCCACTTTATTCCATTCCACATTCTGTTCCATTCAATTTCGCATTTCATTCCATTCTAATTCATATTCCATTTAAAATTCCATTCCATTCCATTCCACATTCCATTCCATTCTATTCCACGTTCGATTTCAGATTGCATTCCTCCTTCCATTCCATTCTTTTCCATTCCACATTCCATTCCATTCCATTCTATTGCATTCCACTTTCGATTCCATTCCATTCCACATTCCATTGCATTTGATTCCACATTCACTTCCATTCCATTCCACATTCCATTCCCTTCCATTCCACATTAAATTGAATTCCATTTCATTCCACATTGCATTCCATTGCATTCCACATTCCATTGAATTCCATTCCACATTGCATTCCATTCTATTACTTTCCCCATTCCATTCCATTCTACATTCCATTGCATTTCACTCTTCCTTCAATTCCACATTCCGTTGCATTCCATTCCACATTCAATTCCATTCCAGTTTCCATTCCACATTCCATTCCATTCCATTCTATTCCATTACATTCCATTCCACATTGATTTCCATTCCATTCCACCTTCCCTTCCATTCCATTGCATTCCATTCCACATTCCATTTCGCATTCCATTCAACGTTCCCTTCAACATTCCATTCCATGTTGCATTCCATTCCATTTGTTTCCATTTCATTCCATTCCACACTCCATTCCACATTCCATTGCATTCCATTCCATTCCATACTACATTCCACTTTCCATTGCAATTCATTCCATTCCACATTCCATTCCACATTCCATTCCATTTAATTCCACCTTCCTTTCTATGCCATTCCACATTCCATTCCATTCCATTCTATGCCATTACACATTCCATTCCACATTCCATTCCATTTTTCGTTTAACATTTCATTCCACATTCCTTTCAATACCTTTGCATTCCATTCCATTCCATTCCACTTTCCTTTCCACATTCCACTCCATTTTCCATTCCACATTCCACTCCACATTCCTTTCCATTCCATTCCACATTCCTTTCCATTCCATTCCTTTCCATTCCATTCCATTCCATTCCATTCCACCTTCCATTGAACATTGCATTCCATTCGATTCCACATTCCATTCCATTCTTTCCATTCCATTCCACATTCCATTCCACATTCCATTTCACTTTCCATTCCATTCCTTTCCAATTTTCCATTCCAATTTCATTCCATTCCATTCCATTCCATTCCACATTCCATTCCATTACATTCCACTTTCCATTCCACATTCCAACCCATCCCATTCCACATTCCATTCCATTCCATTCCACATTCCATTCAATTCCATTCTTTTCCACATTCCATTCCATTCCATTCCATTTCACATTGCATTGCATTGAATTCCTCAACCGATTCCACATTGCATTCCATTCCATATTCCATTCCATTTCTTTTCACATTCCATTCGGCGTTCCATTCAATTCCACAATCCACTCCGCATTCCATACCATTCCACATTCCAATCCATCTTTCATTCCACACCAATCCACATTCCATTCCATTGCATTCCGCGTTCCATTCTAGTCCATTCCACCTTTCCTTCCACATTCCATTCCTCGTTCCATTCCAGGTTCTAATTCACATGCCATTCCATTCTGTTCCACATTTCATTACACATTCTTTTCCAATCCAATCCACATTGCTGTCCACATTCCATTCCACATTCCAGTCCACCATTCATTCCATTCCACATGCCATTCCATTCCATTGCACATTCCATTCCATTAAATTTCACATTCCATTGCATTTGATTACATTCCACATTCTATTCCATTCCACATTCCATTCCTTTCCATTCCACATTGCATTCCATTCCATTCCAATCCATTTCATTCCACATTGCATTCCATTTCATTCCACATTCCATTCCATACCATTCCACTATCCATTCCATTGCATTCCACATTCCATTCGACATCCAAGTCCATTCAATTCCACATTGCATTCCACATCCGATTCCATTCCATTCCACATTGCAGTCCACATCCCATTCCATTCCACTCCACATTTCATTCCACATTTCATTCCATTCCACTTCACTTTCCATTCCACATTGGATTCATCTCCATTCTGCGTTCCATTCCACGTTCCATTTCACATTCCATTCCACTTTACATTCCATTCCATTCCATTCAGCGTTCCATTTCATTCCGTTCCACATTCCATTCCACATTCCATTTCACATTCCTTTCCGCATTCCATTCCATTCTATTCCATTCCACATTCCATTCCATTCCATTCCACATTTCTTTTCATTCCATTCCACGTTCCATTCCACATTCGATCCCACGTTCCATTCCATTCCATTATATTCAACATTCTATTCCCTTCCATTCCATGTTCCTTTCCACGTGCAATACCATTCAATTCCATTTTCCATTCCACTACATTCCACATTGCATTTCATTAAATTCCAGGTTCCTTTCCGGATTCCATTTGACATTCCATTCCAGCTTCCATTCTTTTCCATTCCCCATTCTATTCCCCATTGCATTCCAATCCTTTCCACTTCCCATTGCATTCAATTCCACAATTCCAATTTGATTCCATTCCATTCAACATTCCTTTCCATTCCACATTCCTTTCCATTCCATTCTGCATTCCATTCCATTCCACTTTCCATTCGACTTTCCATTGCACGTTTCACTCCATTAAATTCCACTTCCCATTTAAGATTCCATTCCATTCCACTCCAATTTGCATTTAAGATTCCATTTCACCTTTCATTCCATTCTGTTCCACATTCCATTCCACATTCCATTCAACATTCCATTCCACCTTCCATTCCATTCCATTCCACATTCCATTCCTTATTCCATTTCATTCTATTACAGATTCCGTTCCATATCACTCCACATTCCATTCCACATTAAATTCCATTCCATTCCACATTCCATTCCAAAATCCATTCCAAATTCCATTCCATTCCATTCCACATTCCATTCCAAGTTCCATTCCATTTCTTTCCACGTTCCATTTCATGTTGCATTCCACATTCCTTTCCGTTCTATTCCACATTCCATTCCAAATTCCATTCCACATTCCATTCTATTCCATTCTTCATTCCATTCCACAGTCCATTACATTCATTTCCACATTCTATTCCTCATTCCATGCCATTCCTTTCCACAATCGTTCCACATTACCTTCCACAATCCATTCCAAGTTCCATTCCACGTTCCATTATATGTTCTATTCCATTGCATTCCATGTTCCATTCCATTCCATTCCATGTTCCATTCCAGCCAATTCCACGTTCCTTTTCATTTCGATTCACATTGCATTCCACATTGTGTTTCAGATTCCTTTCCACATACCTTTTCACATTCCATTCCATTTTATTCCATCCCATTTCACATTCCATTGCATTCCAATCCACATTCCATTCCATTCCTTTCCACATTCCATTCCATTCCATTCCACATTCCATTGCATTTCATTCCATTCCACATTCCATACCACATTCCTTTCCCTTCCATTCAAGATACCATTCCATTCCATTATATTCCATTCCACTTTCCATTCCAATTTCCATTCCACGTTACATTCCACGTTGCATTCAACATTGTACTGCAAGTTCCATTCCATTCCATTACACCTTGCATTCCACATTCTAATCCACCTTATATATCATTGCTTTCCAATTTGCATTCCATATTGCATTCCACATTCCATTCCATTCCTTTCCACATTCCATTGCATATTCCAAACCACATTCCATTGCACTGCATTCCACATTCCTTTCCATTGCATTCCACATTCCATTCCACATTCCATTCCATTCCATTCCACATAACATTCCATTCCATTCCACATACCATTCCATTCCATTCCATTCCACATACCATTCTATTCCATTCCACCTTAAATTCCAATCCATTGCATTCCACATTGCTTTCCTTTCCATTTCCCATTCCATTCGATTCCATTCCATTCCATTCCACATTTTGTTACGTTCCTTTCCATTCCACATTTCATTTCATTTCATTCCATTCCATCTTACATTCCATTCCATTCCAACTTCCATTCCATTCCATTCCACATTGCATTCCATTCCATTCCATTCTTTTCCACATTCCAAAGCATTGCATTCCATTCTACATTTCATTAATTTCCATTCCACATTCCATTTCATTCCACTCCACAGTCCATTCCACTGCATTCCACATATCATTCCACATCCCTTTCCATTCCATTCCACATTGCATTCCACATTCCATTCTACGTTCCATTCCACATTCCATTTCATATTCCATTCCATTCCTTTCCAAATTCCATACCATTCCATTACATTCTGTTCCACATTCCATTAAATTCCATTACAGATTCCATTCGAAATTCGATTCCATTCTATTCCACATTACATTCCATTCCATTCCACCTTCATTCCATTCTATTCCACATTCCATTCCTTTCCATTTCACATTTGATTCCACATTACTTTAAACGTTCCATTCCACATTCCATTCAACATTCCTTTCCAAGATCCATTGCATTCCACTCCTCGTTCCATTCTACTCCATTCCATGTTGCATTCCTCTTTCCATTCCACATTTCATTCCATGTTAAATTCCATTCCACATTTCATTCCATGTTCCATTCCATTGTAGTCCACATTCCATTCCACTTTCTATTCTACATTCCATTCCACTTTCCATTCCAATTTCTATTCCATTCAATTCTACTTTTCTTTCCACATTCCATTACATTCCATTCTACATTCCACTCCATATTCCATTGCACATTCCATTCCGCGTCCCATTCCACATTCTATTAAAAATTTTATTCCACTTTCCATTTCACTTTCCATTCCATTCCATTCCAATCCATGCTCCATTCCACATTCCATTGCACATTCCAGTCCACGTTACATTCCACGTTCCATTCCACATTCCATTTCATTCTCTTCCGTGTTCCATTCCACATTCCACTGCATTCCATTCTACATTACATTCAACATTCCATTCCACATTCCATTCCACGTTCCATTCCATTCCATTCCACATTCCATTCCAAATTCCATTCCATAATATTATATATACAACTGCACATTCCTTTCCATTTCATACCACATTCCATTCCATTCCATTCCATACCATTCCATTAAATTCCGTTACACATTCCATTCCATTCCACAGTCCATTCCATTCAATTCCACGTTCCATTCAACATTCCATTAAACTCCATTCTATGTTCCATTCCACATTCCATTCCATTCTGTTCCACATCCCATTCCACATTCCATTCCATTCCATTCCACATTATATTCCACATTCCATTCCACATTCCATTCCACAAAGTGGAATGTAATGGAATGGGATGGGGAATGGAACGAAGTGGAATGTGAAATGGAATGTGGAATGGAAAATAAAATGGAATGTGGAATGGAATGGAATGCAATGTGGAAAGGAATGGAATAGAATGTGGAATGCAATGCGGAGTGTAATGTGGAATGGAATGAGGAATGGAATGTGGAAAGGAATGTGAAATGGAATGTGGAATGGAATAGAACAGAATGTGAAACTATATGGAAAGGAATGTGGAATGGAATGTGGAAATGAATATGGGAAGGAACGGAATGGAGTGTGAAATTGAATGGAATGGAATGTGGAATGGAAAGTGGAATGAATTGGAATGCATTGTGGAATTTAATGTGGAATGGAACGGAATGCAATGTGGAACGGAATGTGGAATCAACCGCAGAATGGAATATAATGGAATGTGGAATGGAATGGAATGGTATGGAACGTGGAATGGAATGGAACGGAAAGTTGAATGGAATGGAATGGAAAGTGGAATGGAAGTGGAATGGAATTGTATAGAATGTGGAAACGAATGGTATGGAATGTGGAATGGAATTGAATGGAACGCGGAATGGAACGTGTAATGGAAGTCGTAGTGGAATATGCAATGGAAACTGGAATCGAACGTGGAATGGATTGAGTAATGGAATGGAATGGAATGTGAAATGGAAGGCAAAGGAATGTGGAATGGAATGTGGAATAGAATGTGGAATGTAATGTGGAATGGAACGGAATGGCACATGGAATGGAATAAATGGAATGCAATGTGGAATGGAATGGAATGGAATCTGAATTGGAATGGAATGGGATGTGGAATGGACTGGAACTGAATGTAGAATTGAATGGAATTGAATGTGGAATGGAATGGAATGGAATGTGGAATGGAATGGAATGGAATAGAATTTGGACTGGAATTTAACGGAATGTAATGGAATGTGGAATGGAATGCAATGGAATGGAATGCGGAATGAAATGTGGAATGTAATGGAATGGATTGTGGAATGGAATGGAATGAAATGTGGAATGGAATATGGAATGGATTATGGAATGGTATGTGGAACGGAATGGAATGGAATGTGGAATGGAATCCAATGGAAAGTGGAATGTAACGGAATTGAGTAGAATGTGGACTGAAATGGAATGGAATGAAACAGAAAGTGTAATGGAATGGAATGGAATGGAATGTGAACGGAATGGAATGGAATGTGAAATGGAATGGAATGGAATGTGGAATTGAATGTGGAATGGAAAGGAATGGAACGCCGATTGGAATGTGGAATGGAATGGAATGTGGAATGGAATGCGGAATGAAATGGAATAGAATGTGTAATGGAGTGTGGAATGAAATGGATTGGAACGTGGAATGGAATGTGCAATGGAAAGTGGAATAGAATTTGGAATGGAATGTGTAAAGGAATGTGGAATTGAATGGAATGGAATGGAATGGAATGTGGAGTGGAATTTGGAATGGAATGGAATGGAATGTGGTTTTGAATGTGGAATGGAACGTGGAATGGAATGGAATACGGTGTGGAATATGAAATGGAACGTGGAATAGAATGGAAAGTGGAATGGAATGCAATGGAATATGGAATGGAATGGAAAGGTATGGAATGGTATGAGGAATGGAACGGAGTGAAGTGTATTGAGGAATGGAAGGTGGAATGCAATGGAATGGAAAGTGGATGGCAATGGAATGGAATGTGGAATGGAATGGATTGTGCATTGGAATGTAACCGAAAGTAAATGATATGGAATGGAATATTGAAAGGAATTGAATGGATTGTGGAATGGATTGTGGAATGGAATGGAATGCGGAATGGAAGGTGTAATGAAATGGAATGGAATGTGGAATGGAATGGAATGGAAAGTGGAATGGAATGGAAAGTAAAATGGAATGGAATTGAAAGTGAAATGGGATGGAAAGGAATGTGGAATGGAATTTTGAATGGCATAGAATGGAAGGTGAAATGGAATGGAATAGAATGTGGAGTGGAATGTGGAATGGAAAGTGGAATTGAATGGACAGGAATGTGTAATGGAATATAATGGAAAGTGAAACAGAATGTGGAACAGAATGCGAAATGGAAAGGGGAGTGGAATGTGAAATAAAATGAAATGCAACGTGGAATGCAATGGAATGGAACGTTTAAAGGAATGGAATGGAATGGAACGTGGAATGCAAAGTGGAATGGAAAATTGAATGGAACGTGGAATGGAATGTGGAATGGAATGTTGAATGGAAAGAAATGGAATTTGGAAATAAATGTGGAAAGGAAAGGAATGGAATGTGGAATGGAATGTGGAATGGAATGCAATGGAATGAGAACGGAATGTGAAATGAAATGGAATGGAATGTGGAATGGAATGTAGAATGGGATGTGGAACGGAATGTGGAATGGAACGGAAAGGAATCTGGAATGGAATGCTGCATGTAATGTGCAATGGAACGTGGAAAGGAACGGAATGGAATGTGGAATGGAATGTGGAATGGAACGGAATGGAATGTGGAAGGGAATGTGGAATGAAACGTGGAATGGAACGTGGAATGGAATTTGGAAAGTAATGGAATGGAATGTGTAATGGAATGGAATGGAATGGAATTTAAAGTGAAATAGAAAGTGGAACGGAATGTGAACTGGAATGTGGAATGGAATGTGGAAAGGAATGATTTGGAACATGGAATGGATCGGAATGGAATGGAAAGGAATGGAATGGAATGGAAGGTGGAATGGAACATGGAATGGAACGTGGAATGGAATGTAGTATGAATTGTGGAATTTAATAGAATGGAATGTGGACTGGAAAGCGGAATGGAACGGAATGGTATGTGGAATGGAATATGGAACGTTGAATAGAATGTGGAATGGAATGTGGAATGGAACAGAATGGAATGTGGAATGGAATGTGGAATGGATCGTGGAAAGAAAAGTGGAGTGGAATGGAATGGAATGTGGAATGGAATGTGGAATGCAAAGTGAACTGGAAAGGAATGGAATGGAATGTCGAATGGAATGTGGAGTGGAATGGAATGGAAGGTGCAATGGAATTTGGATTGGAACGAAATGGAATGTGGAATGCAATGTGGTATCGAATGGAATGGAATGGAATGTGGAATGGAATGGAATTGAATGTGGAATGGAAAGTGGAATGCAATGGAATGGAATGTGGAATGGAATGGAATGGAATGGAATGTGGCATGGAATGGAATGGAATGCCGAATGGAATGGAATGAAATTTCGAATAGAATGTGGAATGCAATGCAATGAAAAGTGGAATTGAATGGAAAGGAAAGTGGAAAGTAATGGAATGGAATGTGGAATAGATTGGAATGGAATGTGCAATGGTATGTGGAATGGAATGGAATGGAATGGAATGTAGAATAGAGTGTGGAATTGATGGAGTGCAAGGTGCAATTGAAAGGAATGTAGTGTGCAATGAAATGTGCAATGGAACGAAATGGAATGTAATGTGGAACGGAATGTGGAAACTAATGGAATGGAATGTGTAATGCAAAATCGAATTTAATGGAATAGAATGTGGAATGGAATGTGGAATGGAAAGTGGAATGTAGTGTGGAACGGAATGTGGAATGGAATGAAATGGAATGTGGAAAGGGTAGTGGAATTTAATGGAATCAAATGTGGAACGGAATGTGGAATTGAATGGAAAGGAAAGCGGAATGGAATGGAATGCCATGTGGAATGGAATGGATTGCAATTTGGAATGGAACGGAATGGAATGTGGAATGGAACGTGGAACGGAATGTGGAATGGAATGTGCAATGTAATGGTATGTGGAACAGAATGGAATGGAATACGGAATGGAATGGAATGGAATGGAATTAATGAATGGAATGGAATGTGGAATAGAATGGAATGCAATATGGAATGTAATGGAATGGAATGAAATGTGGAATGGAATGGAATAGAATACAGTGGAACGGAATGTGGAATGGAATGCAATGTGGAATGGAATAGAATGTGGAATGGAATGATATGGAATGGAATGAAATGGAATGGAATGATAAATGGATTGGAATGGAACGTGGAATGGAATGGAACGGAATGTGAAATGGAATGGAATGCAGTGAGGAATGCAATAGAATGTGGAATTGAATGGAATGGAATGGAATGGAATGCAGAATGGAATCGAATGGAACGTGGAATGGATTAGAATGGAACGGGGAATGCACTGGAAAGGAATGTGGAATGGAATGGAATGGAGTGTCCAATGGAATGTGAATAGGAATGGAATTGAATTAGGAATAGAAAGTGGAATGGAATGGAAAGGAACGTGAAATGGAAAGCAATGGAATGTGGAATGGAATGTGGAATGGAATGTGCAATGCAATGTGGATTGGAACGTGGAAGGGAATTTGCAGTGGAATGTGGAATGGAACGTGGAATGGAATGTGGAATGGAATCTGGAATGGAATGGAATAGAATGTGGAATGGAACGTGGAATGGAAAGTGGAATGGAACATGGAAAGGAAGGTAGAATGGAATGTGGAATGGAATGTAAAATGGAATGGAATGGAATGTGGAATGGAACGTGGATTGGAACGTGGAATGGAACATGGAATAGAAAGCGGAATGGGATGTGCAATGGAATGTAGAATGAAAAGTGGAATGGAAAGGAATGTAACGTGGAACGGAACGTGGAATGAAATGGAATGGAAAGTGGAATGGATCGTGGAATAGAACATGGAAAGGAATGCGGAATGGAACGTGGAATGGAATGTGGAATGGAATGTGGAAGGCAACGTGGCATGGAATGTAATGGAATTGAATGGAATGTGGAATGGAAAGTGCAATGGTTCCTGTAATTGAAGACGGAATGGATCGTCGAATGGAACTGCAAGGGAATGTGATATGGAATTTGGAATGGAATATGGAATGGAACGTGAAACTGAATGGATTGAAATGTTGAATGGAACATGGAATGGAATGGAATGGAATGAGAGATTGAATGTGGAATGGAATGTGGAATGGAATGGAGTGGAATGTGGAATGCTATGGAATGTGGAATGAAAAGGCATGGAACGTGGAATGGGACGTGGAATGGAACATGGAATACAACATGGAATGGAACGTGGAATGGAGAGTCGAATGGAATGGAATGGAATGTGAAGTGGAATGGAAAGGAATGATGAATGGAAAGTAATGGAACGTGGAATGGAACGTGGAATGGAAAGTGGAATTGAATGGAATGGAACGTGGAATGAAATGTGGAATGGAATGGAATGGAATGTGGAATTGAATGGAATGCAATGAGAAATGGAATGTGAAATGGAATGGAATGGAACATATAATTTTATGGAATGGAACGTGGAATGGAACATGGAATTGAATGCAATGGAACTTGGAATGCAACGTGGAATGGAAAGTGGAATGGAACGTGGAATGGAACATGGAATGGAATGGAATGGAACGTGTAATGGAATGAAATGGAATGTGGAATGGAAAGGAATGCAACGTTGAATGGGACGTGGAATGGAACATTGAATGTGACGTGAAATGGAAAGTGGAATTGAATGTGGAAAGGAATGGAATGCAATGTGAAATGGAATGGAATGGAGTGGAATATAGAATGGAATGGAATGGAATGGAATGCAGAATGCAATGGAATGAAAGGTGGAATGGAATGGAATGGACTACAATGAAATGTGGAAAGGAATGGAATGGAATGGAAATTGAAATGTAATTTGGAAAGGAATGTGAAATGGAATGTGTAATGGAATGTGGAACGGAATGAATTGGAACGTGGAATGGAATGAAATGGAATGTGAAATGGAATGGAATGGAATGGAAAGTGGAATGGAACGTTGAATGGAACATGGAATGGAATGTGGAATGGAATGTGGTATGAAATGTAGAATGGAATGTGGAGTGGAATGGAATGGAATGTGGAATGGAATGGAATGGAATTGATTGGAATGTGCAACGGAATGCAGTGAAATTTCGAATGGAATAGAATGTGGAATGGAGTGCAATGGAAGGGATTGTGGAATGGAATAGAATGTGGAACGGAATGAAGTGGAATGGAATGTTTAACGGAAAGGAATGGAACAGAATGCAGAATGGAATAGAATGGAACTGAACGGAATGTGGAATGGAATGGAGGTGAAAGCTGAATGGAGTAGAATGGGGAATGGAAAGAAATGGAATGTAATGTGGAATGGAATGGAATAGAATGTGGAATGGAATGAAATGAAATATGGAATGGAGCGGAAAGGAATGGAATCTGGAATGGAATGTGGAATGGAATGGAAAATGGATGGAATGGAATCTAATCTGGACTGGAATGTGGAATGGAATGTGGACTGCAATGTGTAAAGGAATGGAATGGAATGTGGAATGGGACTGAATGGAATGTGGAATGGAAATGGGAATGGAATGGAATTGCATGTGAAACGGCATGTGAAATGGAAAGTGGAATGGAACGTGGAAAGGAACGTGGAAAGGAACGTGGAATGGAACGTGGAAAGGAACGTGGAATGGATTAGAATGGAACGTGAAATGCAATGGAAAGGAATGTGGAATGGAATGGAATGGAATGTCCAATGTAATGTGGCAAGGAATGGAATTGAAGGCAGGATGGAATGTGGAATGGAATGGGAAGGAATGTGAAATGGAAAGAAACGGAATGTGGAATGGAATGGAATGGAATGGTATTTGAAATGGAACGGAATGGAATATGGAAGGGAATGTGCAAAGGAATGGAATGGAGTGGAATGTGGATTGGAATTTGGAATGGAATGGAACGGAATGTGGAATGAAATGGAATGGAATGGGGAATGGAATGGTATGCAATGTGGAATGGAATGTGGAATGAAATGGAATGGAATGAAATTGAAACTGGAATGGAATGTGGAATGGAATGGAATGTGGAATGCAATGGAACGGAATGGAACTTGGAATTGAATGGAATGGAAGGGAACATTGAATGCAACGGAATGGAATGGAATGTGGAATTGAATGGATTTGAACGGGGAAAGGAATGTGGAATGGAATGTGTATTTGAATGTGGAACGGAATGGAATGGAATGTTAAATGGAATGGGATGGAATGTGGAATAGAATGGAATGGAACAGAATGTGTAACGGAATGTGCAATGGAATGTGGAATGGAATGTGGAATGCAATGGAATGGAATGTGGAAAGGAATTGAACTTGGAATGTAATGGAATGGATTGGAATGTGGAATGGAATGTGGAATGAAACATGGAATGGAACAAGGAATGGAAAGTGGAATGGGATGTTCAATGGAATATGGAATGGAAAGTTGAATGGAATGGAATGGAACGTGGAATTGAATGTGGAAAGGAATGGAATGGAATGTGGAATGGAACGTAGAATGAAACGTGTAAAGGAATGTGGAATGGAACGTGGAATGGAATGTGGAATGGAATGTGGAAGGGAATGTGGAAGGGAATTGAATGGAATGGATGAGAAAGTGGAAAGAACATGCAATGTATCACGGAACTGAGTGTGGACTGGATCGTGGAATGGAACGTGAAATGGAATGTGGAATGGAATGTGTAATAGACTGTGGGATGGAACGTGAAATTGAGCGGAATGGAATGTTGAATGGAACGTGGAATGGAATGGAATGGAATGTGTAATGGAATGTGGAATGTTATGGAATGGAATGTGGAATGGAATCTGGAAAGGAAAGTGGAATGGAACGGAATGGAATGTGGAATGGAACGTGGAATATAATGGAATGGAATGTGGAATGGAACGTGGAATTGAAACTGGAATGGAAGGAGGAATGTAATGGAATGGAAATTGGAATGGAACTTGGAAAGAATGGAATGGAACTTGGATTGGAATGTGAAATGGAATGTGGAATGGAAGGTGGAATGGTACGTGGAATGGAATCAATTGCAATGTAGAATGGAATGGGAAGGAACATGGAATGTAATGTGGAATGGAATGTGAAATGGAACGTGGAATGGAAAGTAGAGTGAAATGGAATGTAATGTGGAATGGAATGGAATGTGGAATGGAATGGAATGGAATGTGGAATGGAATGGAATGGAAAGTGAAATGTGTCGTGGAATGGAACAAGGAATGCATCGTGGAGTGGAACATGGAATTGAATGTGGAATGCAGTGGAATGGAATGGAATATGGAATGGAATTGAAAGGAGTGGAATGTGGAATGTAATCGAATAGAAGGGAATGGAAGGCGGAATGCGAAGGAACGGAATCTGGAATGGAATGGAATGCAATGTGGAATGGAATGGAATGGAATGTGCAATTGAATGGAATGGAATGAGGAATGGAATGGATTGGAATGTGGAATGCAATGGAATGGAACTTGTAATGGAATGAGGAATGGAATGTGGAATGTATTGTGTAATGGAATGGAATGGAATGGGGAATAGAATGGAGTGTAATGGAATGTGGAATGGAATTTGGAAAGGAATGCGGAATGGAATGGAATGTAATGAGGAACGAAATGGAATGGAACGTGTAATGGAATGGAATGGAATGGAATGGATGGTGGAATGGAACGTGCAATGGAACATTTAATGTAATGCAATGTAACATGATATAGAAAGTGGAATGTAAAGTGGAATTTAATGGAATGGAACGTGGAATGGAAAGTGGAATGGAATGTAATAGAATGTGGAATGGAAAGTGGAATGTCAGGGATTGGAATGTGGAATTCAACGTGGAAAACAACTTTGAATGGAATGTGGAATGGAACGTGGAATGGAACGTGAAATGAACATGCAATAGAACGGAATCGAATGTGGAATGGTGAGGAATGGCATCTGGAATGGTATGGAATGGAATGGGATGTGGACTAGTATGGAATGGAATGGAATGGAATGTGGAATGGAATGGAATCGAATGTGGAGTGGAAAGGAATGTGCAATGGAATTGAATGGAATGTGGAAGGGAATGTGGAATGAAACGTGGAATGGAGTGGAATGTGGAATGTATTGTGTGAATGGATTGGAATGGAATGGAATGTGGAATGGAATGGAATGCAATGTTGAACAGAACGTCAAACGGAAAGAGGAATGGAACGTGGAATGGAATAGAATGTGGAATGGAATGTGGAATGGAACATGGAATGGAATGGAATGTGGAATGGATTGTGGAATTGAAAGGAATGGAAAGTAATATGCATGGAATGGAATGGAAAATAATGTGGAATGGAATTGAATGGAATGTGAAATGGAATGGAAAGTGGAATGGAATTGAATGGAATGTTGAATGGAATGGAATGGAATGGAATGGGGAATGGAACGGAATGGAATGTGGAATGGAATGGAATGGAAAGGAATGAAATGCAATGTGCAATGGAACCGAATGTAATGCAGTGTGCAATGGAACGGAAAGGAATGCAATGTGGAATGGAACAGAATGGAATGCAATGTGGAATTCAAAGGAATGGAATGTGGAATGGAATATTAAATGGAATGGAATGAAATGTGGAATGGAACGTGGAATGGAACGTTGAATGGAAAGAGGAATGGAACTTGGAATGGAAAGTGAAATTCAATTGGAATGCAATGTGGAATGGAATGGAATGGAATTTAAGGGAATGTGAAATGGAGTGGAATGGAATGTGGAATGGAATGTGGAATGGAATGGAAAGGAATGTGGAATTGAATGTAGAATGGTTTGTAAATAAATGGAATGGAATGTTGAATGGAATGGAATGGATTGGAATGGAACGAATGTGAAATGTAATGGAGTGGAATGTGCAATGAAATGTGTAAAAGAATGGAATGGAAAGTGGAATGAATGTGGAAAGGAATGGAATGGAATGTGAAATGCAAAGTAATGAAATGTGGAATGGAAGGTCGAATGAAATGGAATGCAATGTGGAATGGAACGTGGAATAGAATGCAATGGAATGTGGAATGGAATGGAATGGAATGTGTAATGGAACATGGAATGGAATCAAATGGAATGTGGAATGAAAAGTGGAATGGAATGGAACGCAGAAAGGAATGTGAAATGGAACATGTAATGGAATGGAATGTGGAAGTTATTATCGAATGGAATGTGGAATTTAATGCGAAATGAAATGGAATGGAATGTGCGATGGAACGTGGAATGAAATGGAATGGAATGTGGAATAAAACGTGGAGTGGAAAGTGTACCATAACGTGAAGTGGAATGGAATATGGAATGGAATGTGGAATGAAAATTGGAATGAAATGGAATGTCGAATGGATTTTGGAAAGGAATGGAATGGAATTCATTGTGGAATGGATTGGAATCGAATGTGGAATGGATTGGAATGGAATGCCGAATGGAATGGAATGGAATTTGGAATGGAATGGAGTGGAATAGAATGTGGAATGGAATGGAATGCAAAGTGGAATGGAATGGAATTGAAAGTTGAATGGAATGTGGAAAGGAGAGGAACGGAATGTCGTATGAAATGGAATGAAATGTAATAGAATGGAATGGAATGTAGAATGGAATTTGGAATGGAATGTGGAAAGGAAGGGATTGGAATGTGGAATGGAATGTGGAAGAGAATGGAATGGAATGTCGAATTGAAGGCGGAATGGAATGAAATGTGGAATGGAATGTGGAATGGAATGGAATGGAATGTGGAATGGATTATGGAATGGATAGTGGAATGGAATGTAGTATGGAATGTGGAATGGAATGGAAAGGAAAGTGAAATGAAATGTGGAATAGAACGCAAAGGAATGTGGAATCAAATGTGCAATGCAATGGAATGGAATGTGGAATGAAATGGAATGGAATCTGGAATGGATTGTGATGGAACGTGAAATGGAAATTGGAATGGATCGTGGAATGGAACATGGAAAGGAACTTGGAATGGAAAGTGGAATGCAATGTGACATGGAACGGAATGGAATGTGGAATGTAATGTGTAATGCAATGGAATGTAATGTGTAATGGAATGGAATGGAATATGGAATGGAATGGATTGCAACGGAAAGTGGAATGGAATGTGGAATTGAATGTGGAATGGAATGGAATGGAATCTTGAAAGGAATGTGGAATGAAATGGAATGGAATTTGGAATGGAATGCAATGGAAAGTGGAATGCAACGTGGAATGGTATGCAATGGAACGTGGAATGGAAGGTAGAATGGAATGTGGAATGGAATGGAAAGTTTAATGGAATGTGGAGCGGAACTTGGAATGAAATGGAATGTGGAATAGATTGTGGACTGAAATGTGGAATGCTATGTGGAATGGAATGGAATGGAATGTGGAACGGAAAGTGAAATGTGATGGAATAGAATATGGAAAGGAATGGAAAGGTATGTGGAACGGAACGTGGAATGGAATGTGGAATGGAGCGTGGACTGGAAAGCGGAGTGAAATGTGGAAAGGAATGAAATGGAATGCAATGTGGAATGGAACGTGGAATGGATTGTGGAATAGAATGTGTAATGGAATGCAATGTGGAATGGAATGGAATGCAATGTGGAATGGAATGGAACATACTGTGGAATGTGGAATGGAATGGAATGCCATGTGGAAAGGAAGGTGCATTAGAATGGAATGTGGAATGGAGTAGAATGTGGAAGGGAATGTGTAATGGAATGTTCAATGTTATGGAATGTGGAATGGATTGTGGAATGGAATGGTATAGAATGCCTAATAGAATGGAATGCAATGGAATGGAATGGAATGGAATGGAATATTGAATGGAACGGAATGGAATGTGGAATGGAATGGAATGGAATGTAGAATGAAATGTGGAATGGGATGGAATGCAATGTCGAATGGAATGTGGAATGGAGTGGAATGTAGAATGGAATGTAATGGAATGTAGAATGGAATGTGGAATGGTATGCAAGGCAATGTGGAATGGAATGTGGAATTGAATGGAATGTGGAATGGAATGGAATGGAATGTGGAATGGAATGGAATGGAATGGAATTTGGAATGGAATATGGAATGGATTGGAAAGGAATGAGGAATGGAAGGTGGAGTGGAATGGAATGTAAAGTGGAATGGAATGGAATATAATGGAAAGGAACGTGGAATGGAATGGAATGGAATGTGGAAAGGAATGGAATGCTATGTGAGATGCAAAGTGGAATGGAATGGAATGGAATATGGTAGGGAATGTGGAATTGAATGGAATGGAATGTGAAATGGAATGTGGAATGGAACGGAAAAGAATGTGGAATGGAATGGAATGGAATGGAATGTGCAATGGAATGTAGAGTGGAATGGAATTGAATGCGGAATGGAACGTAGAAAGGAAGGTTGAATGGAATGGAAAGGAACGTGGAATGGAAAGTAAAATGGAAGGTGGAATATAATGGAATGCAGCATGGAACAGAAAGTGGAATGTAACATGGAATTTAATAGAATGGAAGGTGAAATGGAACGTGGTATGGAACATGGAATGGAATGTAATGGAACGCAGTCTGGAACGTTGAATGGAACATGGAAAGTAAAGGATTGGAAAGTGGAATTGAACGTGGAATGAAAGAAAGAATGCATCGCACAATGGAACATGGAATTTAAGGGATTGGAAAGTGGAATAGAACGTGGAATGAAACAAAGAATGTATCGCACAATGCAACGTGGAATGGAACGTGAATGGAACGTGGAATGGAATAGAGAGGAATGTGGAATTTAATCAAATGGAATGTTGAACGAAATGGAATGGAATGTGGAATGGAATGGAATGGAATGTGGAATGGAATGGAATGGAATGTGGAATGGAATGGAATGGAAGGTGGAATGGAACGGAATTTGGAAACGAAGGGAATGTGGAATGGAATTGAATGGAATGGAATTTGGACCGGAATGGAATGGAATGGAATGGAATGTGGATTGGAATAGAAAGGAATGTGGAATGGAAACTGGAATGGCATGGACAGGAATGTGTAATGGCATGCGGAATGGCATGGAATGGAATGTGGAATGGAATGGAATGGAATGTGGAATGGAATGTGCAATGGAATGTGGAACGGAATGTGCAATGGAATGGAATGGAATGTGGAATGGAATGAAATGAAATGCAATGTGGATTGGAATGAAATGAAATGGAATATGGACTGGAATGGAATGGAATGTGGAATGGAATGGAATGTGGAATGGAATGGAATGGAAAGTTGAATGGCATGAAATGGAATGTGGAATGGAAGGGAATGGAATGTGGAATGGAATGTGGAATGGTACGGAATGGAATGGAATGGAATGGAATGGAATATAGAACGGCATTTGGAATGCAATGGAAATGAAATTGAAATGGAAGGTGGAATGTAAGGTGGCATGGAACGTGGAATGTTACGTGGAAGGGAATGGAATAGAACATGAAATGGAAAGTGGAACGGAATGGAATGGAATGAGGAATGGAATATCGAATGGAACGTCAGATGGAACGACGAATGGAACGTGGAAAGGAACATTGAATGAAAAGTTTAATGGAATATGGAATGGAACGTGCGATGGAACGATGAATGGAACGTGGAATGTAATGCAGAATAGAATGTGGAATGGAATGGAATGTAATGTTGAGAGGAATGTAATGGGATGTGGAATGGAATGGAATGTGGAATGGAATGGAATGGAATGTGGAATGGAATGTGGAATGGAAATGAATGGAATGGCAAGCAATGTGGAATGGAAAGGAAAGGAATGGAAATTGGAATTGAATGGAACGGAATGGAAAGGAATGGAAAGGAATGGAATGGAATGGAATGTGGAATGGAATGGAATGATATGTGCAATGGAGTGGAATGAAATCGAATGTGGAAGGGAATGCAATGTGGAATGGAATGTGGAATGGAACATTATTTGGAATGGAATTTAATGGAGTGTGGAATGGAATGCACTGCAATGTGGAATGGATTGGAATAGAAAGTGGAATGGAATTAAATGTAATGTGGCATGGAATGGAATGGAATGTGGAATTCAATGTATTGGAATGTGGAATGGAACATGGAAAGGAATGGAAGGTGGAATGGAATGGAATGTAATGTGGAATGGAATTGAATGGAATGGAAAGTGGAATGGAATGGAATGTGGAGTGGAATGGAATGGAATGTAACGAAATGTAGAATGGAATATAAAAGGGAATGCAATGGAATGGAAAGGAACGTGAAATGCAATTGAATGTTGAATGAAATGGAATGGAATGGAATGGGATGTGGAATGGAATGGAATGGACTGCAATGGAATGTGGAATGCACTGGAATGGAATGTGGAGTGGAATGGAATGCAATACAAAATTGAATGCAATTGAATAAGGAATGCAATGGAATGGAATGTGGAGTGGAATGGAATGGAATATGAAATGGAATGGAATGTGGAGTGGAATGGAATGGAATGTGAAATGGGCTGGAATTGAATGGAATGGAATGGAAAGAGAAATGGAATACAATGGAATGTGGAATGGAATTGAATGGAATGTGGAAAACAATGGAATGGAATACGGAATGGAAGGTTGAATGGGAATGCAATGTGGACTGGAGTGGAATGGAATGTGGAGAGGAATGGAATGGAATGAGGTGTGGTATAGAATGGAATATGGAATGGAATGTGGACTGGAATAAAATGGAATGGAATGGAATGGAATGGAATGTGGAATGGAATGGAATGAAATGTGGAATGGAATGGAATGGAATGCAATGTGGAATGGAATGGAATGGAATGTGGAAAGGAATGGAATGAAATGTGGCATGGAATGAAATGTGGAATGGTATGCGAAATGGAATGAAATGGAATGGACTGGAATGGAATGTGGAATGGAATAGAATGTAGAGTGGAATGGAATGGAAAGTTGAAAGGAAAGTCGAATGTAATGGAATGGAATGTGGCATGGAATGTGGAATGGAGTGGAATGGAATGTGGAATGGAATAGAATGGAATGTGGAATGGAATGGAATGGAATGTGGAATGGAATGTGGAATGGAATGCTTGGGAACGTGGAATGGAATGTAGATTGGAATGGAATGTGGAATGGAATGGAATGCAATTGAATGGAATGTATAATTTAATTGAATGTGGAATGGAATGGAATGGAACATGGAAAGGAAGGTGGAAAGGAACCCGGCATGGATCATAGAATGGAACTTGAAGTGGAATGGAATGGAACGTGGAATGTAATGGAAGGGAATGTGGAATCGAACGTGGAATGGAACGGAAAGCAATGTGGAATGTAATATGGAATGCAATGGAATGGAATGTGTAATATAATGCAATGCAATGTGGAACGGAATGGAACGGAACGTGGAAAGGAAATTGTAATGGAACGTGGAATGGAACGTTGAATGGAACGTGGAATGGAAATTGGAATGCATTGTAGAATGCAATGGAATGGAATGTGGAATGTAATATAGAATGGAATGGAATGCAGTGGAATGTGGAATGGAACGTGGAAAGGAATGTGAAATGGAATGTAATGGAATGTGGAGTGGAATGTGGAAAGAAATGGAATGGAATTTGGAATGGAATAAGATGGAATGTGGAATACAACACGGAATGGGATGGAATGGAATGTGGAATGGGAGGTGGAAATGAATGTGGAATGGAACGTGGAATGCAATGGAATGGAATGTGGAATGGAATGCAGAATGGATTGTGGAATGCAATGTGGAATGCTATGTGGAATGCAATGGAATGGAATGTGAAATGAGATGGAATGGAATGTTGAATGGAATGGAATGGAGAGTGGAATGGAACGTGGAATGGAAAGGAATGTAATGTGGAATGGAACGGAATGGAATATAATGTGAAATGGAATAGAATGTGGAATGGAATGGGATGGAATTTGGAATGGCTTGGAATGGAATATCGAATAGAATGGAATGGAATGTGCAATGGAATGTGGAATGGAATGGAATGCAATAAGGAATGGACTGTGGAATGGAAGCTTGAATGTAATGTGTAATGAAATGGAATGGAATGAGGAATGAAATGTGGAATGCAAAGGAGTGGAATGGAATCGAATGTGGAAGGGAACGTGGATTGGAACATGGAATGGAACTTGGAATGTTACGTGGAATGAAACGTCAAATGGAACGTGGAATGGAATGTCTAATGGAACGTGGAATGGAAACCACAATAAAATGTGCAATGGAATGGAATGGAATGAAATGGAATGTGGAATGGTATGTGGAATGGAAAAGAATGGAAAGTGGAATGGAATTGAATTGAATGGAACTTGGAATGGAATGGAATGCAATGTGGAATGGAATTGAATGGAATGTGGAATGGAAGTGAATGGAATGGAACATGGAATGGATTGGAATGTGGAGTGGAAAGGAATGGAATGGAATTGGACATGGAATGGAAAGGAATGTGCAGTGGAATGGAATGTGGAATGGAATGGATTGGAAAGCAGAATGGAATTGAATGCAAGGAGGAATCAAATGTATGGAACAGGGAATGGAATGGAATGCAAGGTGGAATGGAATGGATAAGAACGTGGAATGGAATGGATAAGAACGTGGAATGGAATGGAATGTCATGGGGAATGAAATAGAATGGAATGTGGAATGGAAGGGATTGGAAGGGAATGTGGAATGCAATAGAATGTGGAAAGGAATGGAAAGTCGACTGGAATGGAAAGTGGAATGGATTTGAATGAAACGTGGAATGGATTGGAATGGAATGGAAAGTGGAATCGAAAGGAATGGAATGTGGTATGGAACATGGAATGGAATTCAATGGAAGGTGGAATGGAGTGTGGAATTGAAAGTGAAACGGAAAGTGGAATGGGATGTGGAATGTGGAATGGAATGGAATGGAAAGTGGAATGGAATGGAATGGAATGTGGAATGGTACGGAATGGAACGTGGAATTTAATGGAATCGAATGAATTTGGAATGGAATAGAATGTTACATGGAATGGAATGCGGAACGGAATGCAATGGAATGTAGATTGGAATGGAATCCCAAGTGGAATGGAATGGAAAGGAATGTAGAATTGAATAGAATGGAATGTGGAATGGAACGTGGAAAGGAATGGAATAGAATGGAGTGGAATGGAACGTGGAATTGAATGGAATGGAATGTGGAATTGAATGTGGAATGGAATGGAATTGAAGGTGGAATGCAATGCTGAATGGAATGAAATGGAATGTGGAAAGTAAAGTGGAATGGAACACGGAATGGAATGGAATGGAAGGTGCAATGGAATGGAATGGAATCTGGAAAGGAATGTGGAATGGAAAGAAACGGAAAGTAGAATGGAATGGAATGGAATGTGGAATAGAATGGAATGGAATGTGGAACGGTATGGAATGGAATGTGGATTAGAATGGCATGTAATGTGGAATGGAATGGAATGGAATGTGGAATGAAATGCACTCTCAAATGGAATGGAAAGGAATGTGGAATTGAATGGCATGTGAAATATAATGGAATGCAAAGTGAAATGCAATTAAATGGAATGTGGAATGGAATGGAATGGAATGTGGAATGGAATGTGGAATGGAATGGAATGGAATGCGGAATGCTATGGAATGGAAAGTAGAATGGAATGGAATGGAATATGAAATGGAATGTGGAACGGAATGGAATGTGGAATGGAAGGGAATGGAATGTGGAATGGAATGAAATGAAATGTGGAATGTGGAACGGAATGGAATGTGGAGTGGAATGGAATGGAATGGATTGGAATGGAATTTGGAAAGGAAATGAATGGAATGTGGAATGGAATGGAATGGAATGTGTAAAGAAATGTGGAATGGAATGGAAACTTATGGAATGGAATGTGGAATTAAATGGAAGGGAATGTGGAAATAAATGGAATAGAATGGAATGTGAAATGGAAATAGAATGGAATGTGGAATGGAATGCAATGGAATGTGGAATTGAATGGAATGGAATGTAGAATGGAATGGAATACGGAATGAAATGGAATGTTGAACGGAATGGAATATGGAATGGAAAGGATTGGAATGTGGAGTGGAATGTGGAGTGGAATGGAATGGAATGTGGAATGCAATGGAACGTAATGATGTGGAATGCAGTGGAATGGAATGGAATGTACAATGCAATGGAATGGAATTGAATGGAAGGTGGAATAGAATGGAATGGAAGACGGAATGGAATGTGGAATGGAATGTGGAATGGAATGGAATGGAATGTGGAATGGAACTGAATGGAATGTGGATAAGAATGGAATGGAATTGACTGGGAACATAACGGAATGGAATGTGGAATGGATTGTGGAAACGAATATGGAATGGAATGTGGAATGGAATGCAATCGAACTGAAAGGATTGTGGAATGGAATGGAATGGAATTTGGAATGCAATGGAATTGAATGGAATGTCAGATGGAATGGAAAGAAATGTGGAATGGGATGCAATGGAATGTGTAATGGAATGGAATGGAAAGTGTAATGGAATGGAAAGGAATGTGGAATGCAATGCTGAATGGTATGGAATAGAATGTGGAATGGAATGGAATGGAATATGCAATGCAATGTGGAATGGAAAGGAATGTGGAGTGGAATGTGGAAGCGAATGGAATGGAACCTGGAATGTAATGGAAAGTAATGGAATGTGGAATGGAGTGGAATGGAATGGAACGAAATTTGGAATGGAATGGAATGGAATGGAATGTGGTATGGAATGGAATGGAAAGGAATGTGGAATACAATATGGAATGGAACGTGGAATGGAAGGAGGAATGGAATGGAATGAAATATGGAATGAAATGGAATGGAAGGTGGAAAGGAACATGAAATTCAATGTGGAATTGTATGTGGAATGGAATCGAAAGGCATGGAATATGGAATGGAATGTGGAATGTAATGGAATGGCATGGAATATGGAATGGAAAGTGGAATGGAATGGAATGGAAGCTGTAATGGAATGGAATGGAATGGAATGTGGAACGCAATGGAATGGAATGTTATGTGGAAAGCAATGGAATGGAATGTGGAATGGAATGGAATGGAATGGAATGGAAAGTGGAAAGGAACGTGGAATGGAAAGGAATGGAATGTGGAATGGAATGGAGTGGAATGTGGAATGGAATGGTATGCAATGGATTGGATTGTGAAATGGAACGGAATGTGGACTGGAATGGAATGGAATGGAATGTAGAATGGAACGAAATTGGAATGGAATGGAATGGAATTTGGAATGGAATGGAATAAAATGTGGATAGTAACGGAATGTGGAATGGAATGGAATGGAATGTGGAATGGAACGAAATTGGAATGGAATGGAATGGAATTTGGAATGGAATGGAATAAAATGTGGATAGTAACGGAATGTGGAATGGAATGGAATGGAATGTGGAATGGAAAGGACTGGAATGTGGAATGGAATGGAATGGAATTTCGAATGGACCTGAAGGGAATGTGGAATGGAAGATGGAATGGAATGTGTAATGGAATCGAATGGAATGTGGAATGGAATGGAATGGAGGGTGGAAAGGAATATTAAATGGAATGCAATCAAATGTGGAATGGAATGGAATGGAATGGAACATGGAATGGAATGGAAGGGGATGTGGAATGTAATGGAATGGAATGTGGAAGGGAATGTTGAATGGAATGGAACGGCATGTGCAATGGAATGTGCACTGAAATGCAATGGAATTGAATGGATTGTGGAATATAATGGAATGCAATGTGTAATGGAATGGAATGGAACGTGAAAAGGAATTGAATGGAATGTGGAATGGAATTTAATGGAAGGTGGAATGGAATGGAATGGAATGTGGAATGCAATGTGTAATGGAATGTGGAATGGAATAGAATCGAATGTGGAATGGAGTGGAATGTTATGTGGAATGGAATGGAATCGTATGTGGAATGGAACGGATTGGAAGGTGGATTGGAATGTAGAATGGAATGGAATGGAATATGGAATGGAATGGAATATGGAATGGAATGGAATTGAATGGATTGGAATGTGGAATGGAATGGAATGGAACGTAGAATGAAATGCAATGGAATGTGGAATGGAACGTAGAATGAAATGCAATGGAATGTGGAATGGAACGTGGAATGGAGTGGAGTGAAATGCGAAAAGAACGTGTAATGGAATGGAATGGAACCTGGAATGGAACGTGGAACGGAATGTGGAATGCAACGTGGAGTGGAACGTGGAATGGATCGTGGAATGGAAAGTGGAATGGAAGGGAATGGAATGTGGAACAGAATGAAATGGAAAGTGTAATGGAATGTGTGACGGAATAGAATGTAATGTGGAATGGAATGTAGAATTGAATGGAGTGGAACGAGGAATGGAAAGTGAAATGGAACGAGGATTGGAAAGTGGAGTGGAATGGAAAGGAAAGTGGAATGCAAGGTGGAATGGAACGTGGAATACAACGTGGAATGGAATGTGGAAGGGAATGTGGAATGGGAGGGAATGGAATGTGGAATTGAATGGAATGGAATGAGGAATGGAACATGGAATGGAATGGAATGTGGTATGGAATGGAATGGAACGGAATGTGGACTTGTATGGAGTGGAATAGAATGTGGAATGGAATGTGGACCTCAATGGAATGGAATACAATGGAAAGTGGAATTGAATGGAATTGAATGTGGAATTGAATGGAATGAAGTGTGGAATGGAATGGAACGGAATGTGGAAAAGAATGTGGAATGAAAAGGAAAGGAAAGTGGAATGGAATGCAATGGAATGGAATTCATTTCGGACTGGAAAGGAATAGAATGTGGAATGGAATGGAATGCAATGGAATGTGGAAGGAAATGGTATGGAATGTGGAATGGAATGGTGTGGAATGTGGAATGGAATCTGTAATGGAATGTGGAATGGAATGGAATGAAATGTAGATGGAATGGAATGGAATGTGGAATGGAATGGAATGGAAAGTGGAATGGAATTAAATGGAATGTGGAATGGTATGTGGAATGGAATGGAATGGAATATAATGTGGAATGGAATGTAGAATGCAATGTATAGGAATTGAATGGAATGTGGAATGGAACGTGGAATGGAATGTGGAAAGGAATATGGAATGGAATGTGGAATTAAATGGAATGGAATGTGGAGTGGAATGAGGAATATAAAGTGGAAAGAATGGAACGGAAGGTGTAATGGAAAGTGGAATGGAACGTGGAATGGAACGTGGAATGGACTTGAATACAACGTGGAATTTAATGGAATGTGGAATAAAGTGGAAAGGAGCGTGGAATGGATTGTGGAATGGAATAGAATGTGGAATGGAATGGAATGAAATGTGGAAAGGAATGTGGAATGGAATGGAATGGACTGGAATGGAATGTGGAATGCAATGGAAAGGAATGGAATGAAATGGAAAGTTTATTGGAATGGAATGGAATGTGGAATGGAATGGAATGGAATGTGAAATGGAACGTGGAAAGGAACGTGGAATGGAATGGAATGGATTGGAATGTGGAATGGATTGTGGAATGGGAAGTGGAATGGAATGGAATGGAAGCCAAAGGAATGTGGAAAGGAACGGAAAGGAATGGAATGGAATGTGGAATGGAATGGAATAGAATGGAATGCGGAATGCAATGGACTGGAATGGAGTGTTTAACGGAATGGAATGGAATGTGGAATGGAATGGAATGGAAAGTTTATTGGAATGGAATGGAATGTGGAATGGAATGGAAACGAATGTGAAATGGAATGTGCAAAGGAACATGGAATGGAATGGAATGGAATGTGGAATGTAATGCAATGGACATTGGAATGGAATGTTGAATGGATTATGGAATGGGACGTGGAATGGAAACGAATGGAAGGGATTGGAATGTGGAATGGAATGGAATGGAATGTGGAATGAAATGAAATGGAATGACTAATGGAATGTGGAACGGAATGGAATGAAGTGAGTAATGGAATGGAATGGATCGCGGAATGGAATGGGGAATGGAATGTGGAATGGAAGGGAATAGAATGTGGAATGGAATGAGGAATGGCACGTGTAATGGAATGAAATAGAACGTGGAATGGAACTTGGAATGGAAGGTGGAGTGGAACGTGGAATAGAACTTGGAATCAAATGGAGTGGAAAGCGGAATGGAATGGAAAGTGGGAAGGAATGGAATGGAATGTCGAATGAAATGTTACGCAGAATGGTGTGGAATGGAACGTGGAATGGAATGTGGAATGGGATGGAAGGGAATGTAGAAAGGAATGGATTGGAATGTGGAATGGAAGGTGGAATGGAATGGATAGGAACGTGGAATGGAATGAGGAATGGAACGTGGAATGGAATGGAATGGAACGTGGAATGAAACATGGAAAGTGAATGGAACGTGGAATGGAATGGAACGTGAAATGAAATGGAATGGAAAGTGGAATGCGTTATGGATTGCAATGGTATGGAATGTTGAATGGAATGGAATGGAAAAGAATGGAATGTGGAAACGAATGTGTAATGGAACGTGCAATAGAATGGAATGAAATGTGGAACAGAACGTGGAATGGAAGGGAAAGGAATGTGGAATGGAATCTGGAATGGAATAGAATGAAATGGAATGGAATGTGCAATGCAATGCAATGGAATGTGGAATGGAATGCTATGGAATGTGGAATGGAATGTGGAATGGAATAGGATGAAGTGTTGAATGAAATGGAATGGAATGGAATGTGAAATGGATTGTAATGCAATGTGGAATGGCATGGAATAGGATGTGGAATGGATTGGAATGTAATGGAAAGAAATGCGGAGTGGAATTGAGTGTTGAATGGATTTGAATGTGGAATGGATTGGAATGGAAGGTGGAGTGTAATGGAGTGCAAAGAGGAATGGAATGGAAAGTAATGTGGAATGGAACGTGGAATGTAATGGATTGAAACGTGGAATGTAACGTGGAATGGAAAGTGCAATGGAACGTGGAGTGGAATGGAGTGTGGAATAGAAGGTGGAGTGGAATGGAATGGTATGTGGAATGGAAAATTGAATGGAAAGTAATGGAACGTTTAATGGAACGTGCAATGGAACGTGGAATGGAACGTGCAGTGGAACGTGGAATGGAATGTGGAATGGAAAGTGGAATGGAAGGGAATGGAATGTGGAATGGACTGGAATGTGGAATGGAATGTGGAATGGAATGGAATGTGTTATGGAAGGGAATGGAATGTGGTATGGTAGGGAATGGAATGTGGAATGGAATGGAATACAATGTGGAATTGAATGTGGAATGGACTGAGGAATGGAAAGTGGAATGAAATTTGAAAGAAACGTGGAAAGGAACGGGGAGTGGAATGTGGAATGGAACATGGAATGCAAGGTGGAATGGAACGTAGAATGGAATGTGGAATGGAATGGAATGGAATGCGGAATGGAATGGAATGGAGTGGAATGGAATGGAATGGAGTCTGAAATGGAGTGGAAACCAATGTGGATTAGAATGGAATGGAATGAAGAATGGAATGGAATGGAATGGAATGTGGAATGGAATGTGGAAAGGAAGGGAATGGAATGTGGAATGGAATGGAATGGAATGGAATGTGGAATGCACTGTAGTAGGAATGGAATGGAATGTGAAACGGAAGGGACTGGAAAGTGGAATGGAATGGAACGGAATGTGGAATGGAATGGAATGGAATTTGGAATGGAATAGAATACAGTGTGGGATGGAATGGAATGGAATGTGGAATGGAATGAGGAATGGAATGGAATGGAATGTGAAATGCAATGGAAGGGAATGAAATGTGGAATGGAATGGAAAGGAATCTGTAGTGGAAAGTGGAATGCAATGAAATGGAATGGAATGGAATGTGGAATGGCATGAAATGCAATGTGGAATAGAATGTGGAATGGAACGTGGAATGAAATGTAGAATGGAATGAAATGAAATGTGGAATGGAAGGGAATGCAATGGAATGGAATGGTATGTGAAATGGAATGGAATGGAAGGTGGATTGGAATGGAATGCAATGAAATGTGGAATGGAATGTGGAACGGAAAATGGAATGGAATGGAATGCGGACTGGATTGAAATGGAAAGTGGAATTGAATGGAATCCAAAGGAATGTGGAATGGAATGGGGAATGGAATTGAACGTGGAATGGAATATAATGTGGAATGGAAAGGAATGGAATCTGCAAAGGAATGGAATGGAATGTGGAATGGAATGGAATGGAATGGAATGTGGAATGGAATGGAATGGAATGTGGAATGGAATGGAATGGAATGTGGAATGGAATGGAATGGAATGTGGAATGGAAAGGAATGGAATGTGGAATGGAACGTGGAATGGAACGTGGAATGTAACGTGGAATGGAATGTGGAAAGTAACGTGGAATGGAAGGGTATGGAAAGTGAAATGGAATGGAAGGTAAAGTGGAATGGAACGTAATGGAATGGAATGGAATATGGAATTGAATGGAATGGAATGAAATTGAATGGACTGGAATGTGGAATGTAATGAGGAATGGAACGTGAAATGGAATGGAATGGACTGTGGAATGGAATGGAATGGAACGTGGAATGGAATGCGGAATGGTATGTGGAATGGAATGGAATGTGGAATGCAATGGAAGGAAATGAGGAATGGAATGCGGAATGCAATGTGGAATGGAATGGAATATGGAATGGAATTGAATGCAGTGTGGAATGAAATCTGGAATGGAATGTGATATGGAATGGAATGGAATGTGGAGTGGAATGTAGAAAGGAATGTGGAATGGAATGGAATGGAATGGAATGTGGAATGGAATCTGGAATGGAATGTGGAATGCAATGTGGAATGTAAAGGAATGTGGAATGGAATTCAATGGAATGTGGAATTAAATGTGGAATGGAATGTGGAATGGAATGGAATGCGGAATGTAATGCAATGGAACGGAATGTGGAATGGAATGGATTCGAATGTGGAATGGTAAGTGGAATGGAATGTAGATTGGAATGGAATGTTGAATGGGATGGAATGGAATGTGTAATGGAATGTGGAATGGAATGGGAAGGAATGCAGAAAGGAATGTGGAATGGAATGGAATGGAATGTTGAAAGGTAAGATAAATGGAACGTGGAATGGAATGCAATGGAATGTGTAGTGGAATGGAATGGAAAGTTGAATGGAATGTGGAAAGGAATGGAATGGAATGCAATGTGGAGTGGAATAGAATGCAAAGTAGACAGCAGTGGAATGGAAAGGAATGTGGAATTTAATGGAAGGGAATGTGAAATGGAACGTGAAATGGATTAGAATGGTACATGGAATGGAATGTAATGTAACCGGAAATGGAAGGGAATGCAACTTGGAATGGAATGGAACAGAACTTGCAAAGCAATGGAATGGAATGTGGAATGTAATGGAATTGAAATTGGAATTCAATGGAATTGAATGTGGAATGGAATGGAATGGAATGTGAAATGGAATTGAATGGAATGTGAAATGGAATGGAATGGAATGTGAAATGGAATGGAATGAAAAGAGGAAAGGAATGGAAAAGAATGGAATGGAATGTGGAATGGAATGGAATCAAATTTGGAATATAAGAGAATGCAGTGTGGGATGGAATGGAACGGAATATGGAATGGAATGCAATGGAATGCGGAATGGAATTTAATTGAATCTGGAATGGAATGGAATGTGGAATTGAATGTGGAATGGAATGTAATTGAAGGTGCAATGGAATGAAAGGGTATGGAATGTGGAATGGAATGGAACGGAATCTGTAATGGAAAGTGGAATGCAATGGACTGGTATGGAATGGAATGTGGAAGAGAATGCAATGGGGAATTTAATGGAATGGAATGTAGAATGGCATGAAATGCAACGTGGAATGGACTGGAATGGAATGTGGAATGGAATGTGTAAAGGAATGGAATGGATTGTGGTATGGAATGTGGAATGGAATGGAATGGAATGGGTAAAGGTATTGAATGGAATGTGGAATGGAAATTGGAATGGAATGGAATGGATTGTCTAATGGAATGGAATGGTATGTGGTATGGAATGTGGAATGGAATGGAATGGAATGTGGTATGGAAGGTGGAATGGAATGTGGAATGGAATGTGTAATGTAATTGAATGCTATGTGGGACGGAATGTGGAATTGAACGTGGAATGGAATGTGGAATGGAATTGAATGGAATCTGGAATGGTATGAGAAAGGAATGGTATGGTATGTAGAATGGAAATTGGAATGCAATATCGAATGGAATGTGGAAAGAAATGTAATGTAACGTGGAATGGAATGTGGAATGGAATGGAATGGAACATGGAATGGGATTGAATGGAATGTGCAACGGAATGGAATATAATGTGGAATGGAATCTGGAATGGAAAGGAATGGAAAGTGGAATGGAATATGGAATGGAATAGAGTGGAATGGAATGGAATAGAGTGGCATGGAATGGAATGTGGAATGGAATTTATTGGAATGGATTGGAATGTTGAATTGCAATTGGAATGGAAAGCAGAGGAATTGAATGGAATGTGGAATGGAATGTGGAGTGGAATGGAATGGAATGTGGAATGGAATGTGGAATGGAATGTGTAATGGAACGTGGAATGCAATGTGGAATGGAATGGGGAATGGAATGTGGACAGGAATGGAACGGGATTTGGAATGGAATGCAATGGAATGTGGAATGAAAATGAATGGAATGTGGAATGGAATGGAATTTAATGGAGTGGAATGTGGAATGGAATGTAATGGAATGTGTAATGAAACTTAGAATGGAATGAAATGGAATGCGAAATTGAATGGAATGGAGTGTGGAATAGAACGTGTATTGGAATGGAATGGAATGTGGAATTTAACGTAGAATGGAATGTGGAATGGAACGTGTAATGGGTTGGAATGTCGAAAGGAATGTGAAATGGAACGTGGAATATAATGGAATGGAATGTGGAATGGAACGTGAAATGGAAACACGAATGGAACTTGGAATGGAATGGAATGTGGAATTCAATGAAATGGAATATGCAATGGATTGTAATTCAATTTGGAATGGAATGGAATGAAATTGAATGTGGAACGAAATGTAGAATGGAATGGATTGTAATGTGGAATGGAATGTGGTATGGAATGTTTAATGGAACGTGGAATGGTATGTGGAATGGAATGTGGAATGGAACGCGCAAAGGAATGGAATGTGGAAAGGAATATGTAATGATATTGAATGGAATGCTATGTGGAATGGAATGGAATTTAAGGTCGAATTGAATGGAATGGAATCTGGAATGGAAAAAAGTGGAAAGGAATGTGAAATAGAATGTAATGGAATGTGAAATGGAAAGTGGAATGCAATGTAATGGAATGTAGAATGGAATGTGGAATGGAATGGAATGGAATGTGAAATGGAATGGAGTGGAATGGAATATTTAATGGAAAGTGGAATGGAGTGGAATTGAATGTGTAATGCAGTGGAATGCAATGTGGAATGGATTGGAATGGAATGAAGAATGGAGTGCGGAATGGAATGGAATGGAATGTGGAATGCAATGCGGAATGTAATGGAATGGAATGTGTAATGGAATGCAATGGAATGTAGATCGGAATAGGCAATTTAATGGAATGGAATGTGGAATAGAATGCGGAATGGAATGGAAATTAAAGTGGAAAGGAATTTGGAATAAAATGCGGAATGGAATGGAAATTAAAGTGGAAAGGAATGTGGAATGGAATGGAATGGAATGCATAATAGAATGCGGAATGCAATGGAAAGGAATGTGGAACGGAATGTGGAATGGAACGGAATGCAATGTGGAATGGATAGGGGAATGGAATGGAATGGAACTTGGAATGGAAAGGAATGGAATGTGGAATTGAAAGTGAAATGGAAAGGAATGGAATTCCTAATGGAATGTGGAATCAAATAGAATGGATTGTGGAATGGAATGGAAAGTGGAATTCAACATGGAATGGAATGGATTGGAATGTGAAATGGAACGTGGAATGGAATATGGAATAGAATGTTTAATGGAACATGGAATGGAATGGAAATTGGAATGGAATGGAATGGAATGGAATATGGAATGGAACGTGCAATGCAAAGTAGAATGAAACGTGGAATGAAGTGGAATGTGGAATGGATTAAGGAAAGCAACTTGGAATGGAATAGAATGTGGAATGAATTGTGGAATGTAATTTGGAATGGAAAGAGTAATGGAATGGAATGGAAGGTGGAATGGAATGTCGAAGGGGATCGAAAGGAATTTGGAATGGAATGGATAGCAATGTGGAATGGAACGTGGAATCTCACGGAGTGGAATGTGGAATGGAATGTAGAATGGAATGTGGAAGGGAACGTGGAATGGAATGAACTGCGGAATGGAAAGTGGAATGGATAGTGGAATGGAATGGAATGTGGCACGGACTGTGGAATTGAATGTGGTATGGAATGTGGAATGGAATGCAATGGAATGTGGAATGGAATGTGGAAAGAAAAGGAATGGAATGTGGAATGGAATGTGGAATGAAATGGAATGGAACGTGGAATGTAATGGAATGGAATCTTGAATTCAACGTTAAATGGAATGGAATGGAATGTGAAATGGATTGTGGAATGGATTGTGGAAAGGAACTTGTAATGGAATCGAAAGTGGAATGGAATGTGGAATGAAACATGGAATGGAAAGTATTGTGGAATGGAATGGAATGGAATGTGGAATGGAGTGGAATGGAATGTGGAATGGAAAGGAATGGAATGTGGAATGGAATGGAGTGGTATGCAATGTAGAATAGAAATAAAATGAATGGAATGGAATGTGGAATGAAATGGAATGGATTGAGGAATGCAATGAAATGGAATGTGGAATGGAAAGGAATGAACTGTGGGACGGAATAGAATGGAACGGAACTTGGAATGGAATGGAATGGAATGGAGTGGAATGCGGAATGGAATGGAATGGAATGTGGAATGGAATGGAATGGAAGGGAATGGAATGTGGAATTCAATGGAATGGAATGTGGAATGGAATGGAATGGAATGTGGAATGCAATGGAGAGGAATGTAAAGGAATTGAATATTAAATGGAATGTAATTCAATGCAGAATTGAATGGAATGGAATGCGGAATATAATGGAATGGAACGCAAAAAGGAATGGAATGGAATGGAATGTTCAATGGAATGAAAAGTGGATTGGAATGGAGTGGAATATGGAATGGAACGTGGAAAGGAAAGTGGAAAGGAGTTCGGAATGAAATGGAAAGGAATTGAATGTGGAATTGTATAAAATGGAATGTGGAATTGAATGGAATGTGGAATTGAATGGAATGGAATGTAGAGAGGAATGGAAAGGGAAGTGGAATGGAAGGTGAAATGGAATGTGGATTGGAATGTGGAATAGAATGGAATGGAAAGTGGAATGGAACGGAATTGAATGTGGAATAGAATGGAATGGAATGGAATGTGGAATGGAATGTGGAAAGGAATGGAATGCAATATGAAATGTAATGTGGAGTGGAATGGAATGGAATGTGGAATGGAGTGTGCAATGGAATGGAATGGCATGTGGAATGAAATGGAATGGAACGTGGAATGGATTGTGGAATGCAACGTGGAATGGAATGTGGAATGGAACGTGGAATGGAATGTGCACAGGCAGGTGGAATGGAAAGTGGAATGGAATGTGGAATGAAACGTGGAATGGAATGTGGTATGCAATGCAATTGAATGTGGAATGGAATGTGGAATTAAATGTGGAATGGAATGAATTGGAATGTGGAATGGAATGTGGAATGGAATGTAATGCAATGTGTAATGCATTGGAATTGAATTGTATTGAATGTGGAATGCAATGGAATTGAACGTGGAATGGAATGGAATTAAACGCGAAATGGAACGTGGAATGGAACATGGAATGGAACGTGGAATGGAACGTGGAATGGAACATGGAATGGAACGTGGAATGGAACGTGGAATGGAATGGAAGGGAATGTGGATTGGAAGGGAATGGAAAGCGGAATGGAATGTGTAATGGAATGGATTGGAATGGAATTGAATGTGAAATGGAATGGAATGGAATGTGGAATGGAAAGGAATGGAATGTGGAATGTAATGGTATGGAATGTGGAATGGAATGGAATTGAAGGAAATGTTGAATGGAATGGAGTGGTATGTGGAATGGAATGAAAAGGAATGTGGTGTGGAAAGGAAAGGAATGTGGAATGGAATAGTATGTAGTGGAATGTGGACTGGAATGGGACGGAATAGAATGGAATGTGTAATGGAATGCAACGGAAAGTGGAATGGAATGAAATAGAAGGGAAGGTGGAATGGAAAGTGGCATGGAATGTGACAAGTAATGCAGAATGGAATGTGGAATTGAAGGAAATGGAACGTGGGATGGAACGGGATGGAACATGGAATGGAATGGACAGGGAGGTGGAATGGAAGGAGGAATGGAACGTGAAATGGAATGTTCAATGGAATACGGAATGGAACGTGAAATGGAATTGAATGGAACGTGGAATGGAATGGAATGGAAAGTGTAATGGAATTTGGAATGTATCGTGGAATGAAACGTGGAATGGAATGGAATGGAATGTGGAATATAACGTGGAATGGAATGGAATGGGATGTGGAATGGAATGTGCAATGCAATAGAAAGGAGTGTGGAATGGAATGTGGACTGGAAAGTGGAATGGAATTCGGAATTGAATGGAGTGGAATGTGGAATGGAACTTGGATTCGTATGGAATGGAACGTGGAATGGAACATGGAATGGAATGTGGAATGGAACGTGGAATGGAAAGTGCAATGGATTGTGGAATGCGACATGGATTGGAATCGAAAGGAACATGGAATGGAACGTAGAATGGTAGGAATGGAACATGGAATGGAAAGTGGAATGGAACGTGGAGTGGAATGTGGAATGGAACTTGGAATGGTAATTGGAATGGAAGGTGGAATGGAATGGACTGGAATGTGGAATGGAAAGTGGAATGGAACGGAATTGAACGTGAAGTGGAACGTGGAATGCATCGTGGAAGGGAACGTGGAATGGAATGAAATGTGGAATGGAAGGGAATGGTATTAGGAACGGAATGTGAAATGGAATGTAGAATGGAATGCTGAATGAATTGTGGCATGAAAAGAAATAGTATAAAATATGGAATGGAATGGAATGGAATGTGGAATGGAACGTGGAAAGGAACGTGGAATGGAAAGTGGAATGTAACGTGGAATGTAATGGAATAGAACGTGGAATGGAAAGTGGAATGGAATGGAATTGAACATGGAATGGAAGGTGGAATAGAATGTGGAAAGAATGTGGAATGTAACGTGGAATGGAAAGTCGAATGGAATGGAAAGGAACTTGTAATGGAATGTAAAATGGAATGGAATTGAATGTGGAATAGAATGTAGAATGGAAAGTGGAACCTTACGGAATGGAAGGTGGAATGGAATGTGCAATGGAATGGAATGGAATGTGGAATGGAATGTGGAATGGAATGATTAATGGAACGTGGAATGGAATGGGATGGAATGTGGAATGAGATGTGGAATGGAATGTGCAAAGGAACGGAAGTAATGTGGAATGGAATGTGGAAAGGAAACTGGAAAGGAATTGAATAAATTATGGAACGTAACGTTTAATGGAATGGAATGGAACGTGGAATGGAATGTGGAGAGGAACGGGTAATGCAACGTGGAATAGAAAGTGGAGTGCAATGGAAAAGAATGTGGAATGGAATGGAATGCAATATGGAATGATATGTGGAATCGAATGTGGAATGGAATGTGGAATGGAGTGGAAGGAAATGTGGAATGGAATGTGGAGTGGAGAGTGGAATCGAATGCAGAATGGAACGGAACTGAAAGTGGAGTGGAATTTGTGGAACGGAACGTGAAATGAAATCGAATGGAATGTGGAGCAGAACGTGGAATTGAATGGCATGGAACATGGAATGGAAGGTGGAATGGAAAGTGGAATGGAAAGGAATGGAACGTTGAAAGGAATCTGGACTGGAAAGTGGAAAGGATTGGAATGCGGAAAGGAATGGGATGGAATGTGGAATGGAATGGAATGGAAAGTGGAATGGAGTGGTAAGGAATGTGTAATGGAATGTGTAATGGAATATGGAATGGAATGGAAAGGAATGTGGAATGGAATGGAGAATGGAATGTGTAATGGAACGTGGAATGCAATGGAATGCAACGTGGAAAGGAACGTGGAATGGAAAGTGGAATGGAACATGGAATGGAATGTTTAATGCATTGTGGAATGGAAAGTGGAATGTAATGGAATGGAAAGTGTAATGGAATATGGAATGAAATGTAATGGAAAGTGGAATGGAAAGGAATGGAATGTGGAATGGAATGGAAAGGAATGTGGAAAGGCATGGAATGGAATGGAATGTGAAATGGAATGTGGAATAGAATGTGGAATGGAATGTGGAATTGAATGGAATAGTATGTGGAATGGAATGAAATGGAATGTGGAAAGGAATCTGGAATGGAATGCAAAGGAATGTGGAATGGAACGGAAAGGAAAGTGGAATGGAATATGGAATGGAATGGAATGGAATGTGGAATCAAAAGTGGAATGGAATGGAATGGATTGTGGAATGGAATGGTATGGAATGTGGAATGGAATGGAATGGAATGTGGAATGGAACGAGGAATGGAACGTGGAATGGAATGTGGAATGAAAGGTGGAATGGAATGGAATGGATGGTGAAATGGGATGTGGAATGCAATGGCATGCAACGTGGACTGGAATGGAATGTGGAACTTGATTCAATGGAATGGAATTTGGAATGGAATGGAATGGAATGGAATGTGGAATGGAATGTGGAATGGAATGGAATGGAAAATGGCATGAAAAGTGGAATGGACAGTGCAATGGAATGGAAGGAATGTGGAATGTAATGTAAAATGGAATGGAATGGAATGTCAAATGGAATGTGGAAAGGAATCTGTAATAGAAAGTGGAATGGAATGTGGAATGGAATGTGGAATGTATCATGGAGTGGAATGTGGAATATGTCGTGGAATGGAAAGTGGAATAGAATGGAATGCAACGTGTAACGGAATGTGGAATGGAATGCGGAATGGAATGTTTAATGGAATGTGGGATGGAATGGAGTGGAATGTGGAATGGAATGTGGAATGGAATGTAGAATGGAATGGAATGGAATGTGGAATGGAGTGTGGAATGAAATGAAATGGAATGTGGAATGGAATGGAACGGAATTTGGAATGGAATGTGAAATAGAAAGTGGAATGGAAAGCAATGTAATATGGAATGGAATGTGGAAACGAAAGTGAAAGGAATGCAATGGAATGTTGAATGGAAAGTGGATTGGAATGGAATGGAAAGTGGAATTGAAAGTGGATTGTAAACTGGAATGGAATGGACTGGAATGTGGAATGGAATGGAATGGAATTTTGAATGTAATGTAATGTAATATGGAATAGAATAGAGGGGAATGGAATGTGGAATTGAATGTAATGGAATGTGGAATGGAATGGAATGGAATGTGGAATGGAAACGAATGGAATGGAACGTTGAATGTAATGTGGAATGGAATGGAATTGTATGTAAAATGGAATGCAATGGAATGTGGATTGGAATGTACAACTGAATGAGGAATGGAACGTGGAATGGAACTTGGAAAGGAATGGAACGGAATGAGGAATGGAATATGGAATGGTGTGGAATGGAATATGGAATAGTATGGAATGGTGTGTGGAATGGAGTGTGGAATGGAATGTGGAATTGAATGTGGAATGGAATGGAAGGTGGAATGGAATTTGGAATGGAATAGATTGGAATGTTTAAGTGGAATGGAATGGAATGTGGATTGGAAGGTTGACTGCAATGGAATGCAATGTGGAATGGAATGGAATGGAACGTGGAATGTAATTTTCAATGGATTGTGGCATGAAATATGGAGTGGAACGTGGAATGGAAAGTGGAATGGAATGGAATGGATCACGGAATGGATCCTGGAATAGAACGTGGAATTGAAGGTGGAATGGAGCGTGGAATGGAATCGAAAAGAACGTGGAATGGAATGTGGAAGGGAATGCGGAATGGAATGGAATGGAATGTGGAATGGAATGGATTGGAATGTGGAATGGAATGTGGAATGGAATGGACTGGAATGTGGAATGGAATGTGGAATGCAATGCAACAGAATGTGGAATGGAAATTAATGGAATGTGGAATGTATAGGAATGGAATGTGGAATGGAATGAGGAATGGAATGTGGAGTGGCACTTGGAATGGAACGGAGTGCAATGTGGAATGGATTGTGGAATGGAATGTGAAATGGAATGTGGAAGGAATGCAGTGTGGAATGGAACAGGGATTGGAATGGAATGGAATGTTTAATGGAACGTGGAATGGAATGTGGAATGTAAAGTGGAATGGAATGGAATGGAATGTGGAACGGATCGTGAATTGGAATGGAATGGAGTGAGGAATGGAATGTGGAATGGAACGTGCAATGGAATATGCAATTGAGTCTGAAATGGAACGTAGAAAGGAATGGAATGCAAAGTGGAATGGTACGTGGAATGGAATGGAAAGGAACGAGGAATGGAATGTGGAATGGAATGTGGAATGGAACGTGGAATGGAATGGAATTGAATGTGGAATGGAACATAGAATGGAATGTGGAATTTAATGTGAAACAGAATGTGGAATGGAATTGAATGTAATGGAATGGAATGTGGAATGGAATATGGAAAGGAATGTGGAATGGAACGGAATTAAACGTGGAATGGAATGTGGAATGGAATGTGGAATGGAACGGGGAATGGAACGTGGAATGGAATGTGGAATGAAAGGTGGAATGGAATGGAATGGATGGTGAAATGGGATGTGGAATGCAATGGCATGCTACGTGGACTGGAATGGAATGTGGAACTTGATTCAATCGAATGGAATTTGGAATGGAATGGAATGGAATGGAATGGAATGTGGAATGGAATGTGGAATGGAATGGAATGGAAAATGGCATGCAAAGTGGAATGGACAGTGCAATGGAATGGAAGGAATGTGGAACGGAATGTAAAATGGAATGGAATGGAATGTCAAATGGAATGTGGAAAGGAATCTGTAATAGAAAGTGGAATGGAATGTGGAATGGAATGTGGAATGTATCGTGGAGTGGAATGTGGAATATGTCGTGGAATGGAAAGTGGAATAGAATGGAATGCAACGTGTAACGGAATGTGGAATGGAATGCGGAATGGAATGTTTAATGGAATGTGGGATGGAATGGAGTGGAATGTGGAATGGAATGTGGAATGGAATGTGGAATGGAATGGAATGGAATGTGGAATGGAGTGTGGAATGAAATGAAATGGAATGTGGAATGGAATGGAACGGAATTTGGAATGGAAGGTGGAATAGAAAGTGGAATGGAAAGCAATGTAATATGGAATGGAATGTGGAAACGAAAGTGAAAGGAATGCAATGTAATGTTGAATGGAAAGTGGATTGGAATGGAATGGAAAGTGGAATTGAACGTGGATTGTAAACTGGAATGGAATGTACTGGAATGTGGAACGGAATGGAATGGAATTTTGAATGTAATGTAATGTAATATGGAATAGAATAGAGTGGAATGGAATGTAGAATGGAATATGGAATGGAATGTGGAATTGAATGTAATGGAATGTGGAATGGAATGGAATGGAATGTGGAATGGAAGGGAATGGAATGGAACGTGGAATGTAATGTGGAATGGAATGGAATTGTATGTAAAATGGAATGCAATGGAATGTGGATTGGAATGTACAACTGAATGAGGAATGGAACATGGAATGGAACTTGGAAAGGAATGGAACGGAATGAGGAATGGAATATGGAATGGTGTGGAATGGAATATGGAATAGTATGGAATGGTGTGTGGAATGGAGTGTGGAATGGAATGTGGAATTGAATGTGGAATGGAATGGAAGGTGGAATGGAATTTGGAATGGAATAGATTGGAATGTTTAAGTGGAATGGAATGGAATGTGGATTGGAAGGTCGACTGCAATGGAATGCAATGTGGAATGGAATGGAATGGAACGTGGAATGTAATTTTCAATGGATTGTGGCATGAAATATGGAGTGGAACGTGGAATGGAAAGTGGAATGGAATGGAATGGATCGCGGAATGGATCCTGGAATGGAACGTGGAATTGAAGGTGGAATGGAGCGTGGAATGGAATCGAAAGGAACGTGGAATGGAATGTGGAAGGGAAGGTGGAATGGAATGGAATGGAATGTGGAATGGAATGTATTGGAATGTGGAATGGAATGTGGAATGGAATGGACTGGAATGTGGAATGGAATGTGGAATGCAATGCAACGGAATGTGGAATGGAAATTAATGGAATGTGGAATGTATAGGAATGGAATGTGGAATGGAATGAGGAATGGAATGTGGAGTGGCACGTGGAATGGAACGGAGTGCAATGTGGAATGGATTGTGGAATGGAATGTGAAATGGAATGTGGAAGGAATGCAGTGTGGAATGTAACGGGGATTGGAATGGAATGGAATGTTTAATGGAACGTGGAATGGAATGTGGAATGTAAAGTGGAATGGAATGGAATGGAATGTGGAACGGATCGTGTATTGGAATGGAATGGAGTGATGAATGGAATGTGGAATGGAACGTGCAATGGAATATGCAATTGAATCTGAAATGGAACGTAGAAAGGAATGGAATACAAAGTGGAATGGTACGTGGAATGGAATGGAAAGGAACGAGGAATGGAATGTGGAATGGAATGTGGAATGGAACGTGGAATGGAATGGAATTGAATGTGGAATGGAACATAGAATGGAATGTGGAATTTAATGTGAAACAGAATGTGGAATGGAATTGAATGTAATGGACTGGAATGTGGAATGGAATATGGAAAGGAATGTGGAATGGAATGTGGAATGGAACGGAATTAAACGTGGAATGGAATGTGGAATGGAATGTGGAAAGGAAAGCGGAATGCAATGGAATGGAAAGTGGAATTGGATGGACTGGAATGAGGAATGGAACGTGGAATGGAATGTGGAAGGGAATTTGGAATGGAACGGTGAATGGAAGGTGGAATGAAATGGAATGCAATGTGTAACGGAATGGACTGTAATGTGGAATGGAATGTGGAATAGATTGGAATCGAATTTGGAATGGAGTGGAATGGAATGTTGATTGCAAGGTGGAAGGGAATGTGCAATGTAACGTGAAATGGAAAGGAATGGAATGTGGAATGGAATGCAGTGGAACGTGAAATGCAATGGAATATAATGTGGAATGGAATGCGGAATGGAATGGAATGGAATGTGGAATAGAATGTGTAATGGAATGGAATGGAATGCGAAATGGAATGGATAGCAATGTGAAATGGAACGTGGAATGGAAAGTGGAATGGAACACGGAATGGAAGTTGGAATGGAATGTGGAATGGAATGGAAAAGAATGAGAATGGAATGGATTGGAATGTGGAACAGAATGTGGTATGGAATGGAATGGAATGTTGAATGGAATGGAATGGAATATTGAATGGAATAGAATGGAATGGTATGGAATGTGGAATGGAATGGAAACTAATGTGGAATGGAACGTGGAATGGAATGGAATGGAACGTGGAAAGGAATGAGTAATGGAATGAGTAATGGAATGTTGAATGGAACGTGGAACGGAATGGAATGGAACGTGGAATGGAATGAGGAATGGAATGTGGAATGGAACGTGGAAAAGAATGTGGAATGTAATTTGGAATGGAAAGGCATGGAATGTGGAATGGACTGGAATGGAAAGTGGAATGGAGTGTGTAATCAAATGAAATGGAATGTGGAATGGAATGGAACGGAATGTGGAATGGAATGTGGAATGGAAGGTGGAATGGAAAGGAATGTAATATGGAATGGAATGTGGAAAAGAAAGTGGAATGGAATGCAATGGAATGTGGAATGGAACGTGGATTGGAATGGAATTTAAAGTGGAATTGAACATAGATTGTAAACTGGAATGGAATGGAATTGTATGTGGAATGGATTGGAATGGAATGTTGAATGTAATGTAGTTGAATATGGCATAGAGTGGAGTGGAATGGAATGTAGAATGGAATATGCAATGGAATGTGAAATGAAATGGAATGGAAAGTGGAGTGGAATGGAATGGAGTGGAATGTGCAATGGAATGTGGAATGGAATGGAATTGTATGTAGAATGGAATGGAATGGAATGTGGAATGGAATGTACAACTGAATGAGGAATGGAACGTGGAATGGAACGTGGAATGCAATGCAACGGAATGTGGAATGGAATATGGAATGGTATGGAATGGAGTGTGGAATGGAATGTGGAATGGAATGTGGAATGGAATGGAAGGTGGAATGGAATGTGGAATGGAATAGATTGGAATGTTAAAAGGGAATGGAATGGAATGTGGATTGGAATGTGGACTGCAAAGGAATGCAACGTGGAATGTAATGGAATGGAATGTGGAATGTAATTTTCAATGGAATGTGGCATGAAATATGCAGTAGAAAGTGGAATGCAAAGTGGAATGGAATGGAATGGATAGTGGAAAGGAACCTGGAATGGAACGTGGAATGGAAGGTGGAATAGAGCGTGGAATGGAATCGAAAGGAATGTGGAATGAAATGTGGAACGGAATGTGGAATGGAATGGAATGGAATGTGGAATGGAATAGATTGGAATGAGGAATGGAATGTGGAAAGAAACGACTGGAATGTGGAATGGAATGTGGAATGAAATGCAAAGGAATGTGGAATGGAATACAATGGAAGGTGGAATAGAAGGGAATGGAATGTGGAATGGAATGAGGAATGGAACGTGGAGTGGCACATTTAATGGAACGGAGTACAATGTGGAATGGAATGTGGAATGGAATATGACATGGAACATGGATGGAATACAGTCTAGAATGGATCGAGGATTGGAATGGAATGGAAAGTGGAATGGAATGTGGAATGGAAAGTGGAACGGAAAGGAAAGGAATGTGGAATGGATCGTGGAATGGAATGGAATGAAAAGTGGAATGGTACGTGGAATGGAATGGAAAGGAACGTGGAATGGAATGTGGAATGGAACGTGGAATGGAATGGAAGGGAATGTGGAATGGAATGTAGAATGGAATTTGGAATATAATGTGGAAGAGAATGTGGAATGGAATTCAATGGAATGGAATGGATTGTGGAATTGAATGTAGAAAGGAATGTGGAATGAAATGTGGAATAGAACGGAATTAAACGAGGAATGGAATGTGGAATTGAATGTGGAATGGAAAGTTGAATGCAATGGAATGGAAAGTGGTATGGGATGGACTGGAATGTGGAATGGAACGTGGAATGGAATCTGGAAGGGAATTTGGAATGGAACGTGGAATGGAATGGAATGGAATGTGTAACGGAATGGAATGGAATGTGGAATGGAATGTGAAACAGATTGTGAAATGGAATGGACTGGAATTTGGAATGGTGTGGAATGGAATGTTGATTGGAAGGTGAAAGGGAAAGTGCAATGTAACGTGGAATGCAATGGAATGCAATGTGAAATGGAATGCAGTGGAATGTGGAATGGAATGTAATGTAATGTGGAATGGAATGTGGAATGGAATGGAACGGAATGTAGAACAGAATGTGTAATGGAAATGAATGGAATACGAAATGAAATGGAATGCAATGCGAAATGGAATGTCGAATGGAACGTGGAATGGAACTTGGAATGGAATGTGGAATGGAATGGAAAAGAATGAGAATGGAATGGATTGGAATGTGGAATAGAATGTGGTATCGAATGGAATGGAATGTTGAATGGAAAAGAATGGAATGGTATGGAATGTGGAATGAAATGGAAAGGAATGTGGAATGGATCTTGGAATGGAATGGAATGGAACGTGGAATGGAATGCGTAATGGAATGAGGAATGGAACTTTGAATGGAAAGTGGAATGGAATGGAATGGAACGTGGAATGGAATGTTGAATGGAATGTGGAATGGGACGTGGAATAGAATGTGGAATGTAATATGGAATGGAAAGGAATGGAATGTGGAATGGAAAGGAATGGAATGTGGAATGGAATGCAATGGAATGTGGAATGGAATGTGGAATAGAATGGAATGGAATGCAATGGAATGTGGAATGGAATGTGGAATAGAATGGAATGGAAGGCAGAATAGAATGCGGAATGGAATGGATAGGAATCCGAAATGGAATGGTATGGAACGTGAAATGGAACGTGGAATGGAAGGTGGAATGGAATGGAATGGATTGTGGAATGGAACGGAATGGAACGTGGAAGGGAAAGGAAGGAAAGTGTAATGGAAAGGCAAGTAATGTGGAATGCAATGGAATGGTATGGAATGTGGAATGGAATGCAGTGGAATAGAATTAAATGGATTGCAATGTGGAATGGAATTTGGAACGGAAAGAAATGCAATGGAATGTGGAATGGAATTGAACGTGGAATGGAATGTGGAATGGAACGTGGAATGGAATGTGGAATGGAACGTAGAATGGAATTTGAAATGGAATTTGGAATGGAAAGTGGAATGGAACCTGGAAAGGAACGTGGAATTGAATGTGGAATGGAACGTGGAATGGAACCTGGAATGAAATGGAATGGAATTTGGCATGGAATGTGGAATGCAACGTGGAATAGAAGGAGGAATGGAATGGAATTGATTGTGGAATGGAATGTGCAATGGAAAGGAATGGAATGTAGAATGGAATATGGAATAAAATGTGGAATAGAATGGAATGGAATGTGGAATGTAGTGTAGAATTGAATGTGGAATGGAACAGAATGGAATGTGGAATGCAATGTGGAATGGAATGTGGAATGTAGAGTGGAATGCAATGGGTAATGGAACGGAATGCAACGAGAAATGGAATGTGGAATGGAATGCGTAATTGAATGTCAAATGTAATGCAATGGAATGTGGAATTGAACGTGTAATGGAATGGAATGGAATGGAGCGTGGAATGGAATGTGAGAAGGAAAGTGGAATGCATTGTGGAATGGAATTTAAAGAATGTGCAAAGGAATATGGAATGGAATGTGGAATGTAATGTGGAATGCAATGTGGAATGGAATGTGGAATGGAATGCAAACGAATGTGGAATGGAATGTGGAATGGAACGTGGAACAACATGAAATGGAATGTAGAATGGAATGAAATGGAACATGGAATGGAACGTGGAATGGAATGTGGAATGCAATGGAATGGAACGTGGAAATGAAAGTGGAATGGAACGCGTAATGGAATGGAATGGTACGTTGATTGGAATGGATTGGAATGTGGAACGGTATGTGCAATGGAATTGAATGGAATGTGGAAAGGAATGTGGAATTGAATGAAAATAGAATAGATAGGAATGTGGAATGGAAAGTGGATTGGAAAGGAAAAGAATGTGGAATGGCATGGGATGGAATGTGGAATGGAAAGTGGAATGGAATGTGGAATGGAATGGAAAATAATGTGGAATGGAATGTTGGAAGAAATGGAAATGAATGTGGAATGGAATGTGGAATTGTATGTGGAATGGAATGGAATGTAATGTGGAATGGAATGTGAAATGGAATGTGGAATGGAATGTAGAAGGGAACATGGAATTGAATGGAATGGAATGTGGAATGCGATGAGGAATATAATCTGGAACGCAATTTGGAATGGAATGGAATGTGGAATGGAAAGTGGAAAAGAATGGAATGTGGAATGGAAAGTGGAAAGACATGGAATGTGGAACGGAATGGATTGAAATGTGGAAAGGAATGTGGAATGGAATGCAATGCAATGTGGAGTGGAATGGAATGGAATGGGGAATACAATGTGGAATGGAAAGTGAAAATGAAAGGAATGGAATGTGGAATAGAATGTGGAATGGAATGGAACGGAATGTGGAATTGAATGGAATGGCATGTGGAATAGAATGGAATTTAATATGGAATGGAATGGAATGGAATGTGAAATTGAAGTTCGAATGGAATGGAATGGAATGTGGAAAGGAATGTGTAAAAGACTGGAGTGGAATGTGTAATGAAAGATGGAATGTGGAATGGAATGGAATGAACCTTGGAATGGAAGGTGGAATGGGACGTCTAATGGAACTTGAAATGCAAAGTGGAATGAAAGGTGGAATGCAATGGAATGGATTGTGGAATGGAATGTAATGGAAAGTGGACTGGAAAGGAATGGAATGTGTAATGGAAGGGAATGGAATGTGGAATGCCATGGAATGGTATGGAAAGTTGAATGGAATGGAATGGAATGGAATGGAATGTGCTATGGAATAGAATGGAATGTGGAATGGAATAGAATTGAACGTGGAATGGAATGGAATGGAATGGAATGCGGAGTGGAATTGAATGGAAAGGAATGTGGAATTGAATGTAATGGAATAGAATGAAATGTAATGGAAAGTGAAATACACCGTGGAATGGTAGGTGGAATGGAATGGAATGGATTGAGGAATGGAACGGAATTGAATGCAGTGGAATAGAATGAAATGGAATGGAATGTGCAATGGAATTTGCAATAGAATGGAGTGGAATGGAATGTGGAATGGAATGGAACGTGGAGTGGAATGTAGAATGGAACGTGGAATGCAAAGTGGAATGGATGGTGGAATCGAAAGTGAAATGGAATTTGTAATGGAACGTGGAAAGGAACCTGGAATGTAATGGAAAGGAATGCGGAATGGAATGTGGAATGGAACGTGGAATGGAAAGAGGAATGCAATGGAATGGATTGTGGAATGGAACGTGGAGTGGAAAGTGGAATAGAGTGCAATGGAATGTGGAATGGAAAGTGGATTGAAACGGAATGGAATGTGGAATGGAATGGAACGGAATGTGGAATCGAATGTGGAATGGAATGCAATGGGAAGTGGAATGGAATGTGAAGTGAAATGGAATTTATGTGGAATGGGTTGTGGAATGGAATGTGGAATTCAATGGAATAAAACGTGGAATGGAATGTGGAATGGAATGGAATGGAATGTGGAATGGAATGTGGTTTGGAATACTGAATGGTATGTGGAATGGAATGTGGAATGGAACATGATGTAATGTGGAATGGAATGTGGAATGGAATTTTGAATGGAAAGTGGAATGGAATTGAACTGAACGTGGAATGGAACGTGGAATGCAACGAGCAATGGAAAGTGGAATGGAACGTGGAATGAAACGTGCAATGGAACGTGGAATGGAATGTTAAATGGAATGTGGAATGGATTGTGCAATGGAATGTGCAATGAAGTGTGAAATGGAACGTGGAATAGAGTGGAATGGAACTTGGAATGGAACGTGGAATGCAATGGAATGGAACGCGGTATTGAATGTGGAATGGAACATACAATGGAATGTAAAGGATCATGGAATGGAACGTGGAATGGAATGGAAAGTAACATGGAATTTAATGTGGAATGGAATGTGGAATGGAACGTGGAATGGAAACTGGAATGGAATGGAATGGAACGTGGAATGGAATGTGGAATGGAAGGCGGAATGCAACGTGGAATGGAATGTGTAAAGGAATGTGGAATGGAAGGTTATGGAATGCGGAATGGAATGGAATGGAATGTGGAATGGAATTCAAAGGAATGCAGAATGGAATGTGTTATGGAATGGAATGGGATGTGGAGTGGAATGGAATGTGGAATGGAAAGGAATTTAATGGTATGGAATGTGGGATGGAATGGAAAGTAATGTGCAGTGGAATCTGTAATGGAATGGAATGGAACGTGGAATGGAAAGAGGAATGGAATTGTAGGGATTGTGGAATGGAATGTGGAATGGAATGTGGAATAGAGTGCAATGGAATGTGGAATGGAAAGTGGATTGAAATGGAATGGAATGTGGAATGGAAAGTGGATTGAAATGGAATGGAATGTGGAATGGAATAGAATGGAATGTGGAATCGAATGTGGAATGGAATGCAAAGGGATGTGGAATGGAATCTGAAGTGAAATGGAATTTAATGTGGAATGGGTTGTGGAATGGAATGTGGAATGCAATGGAATAAAACGTGGAACGAAATGCGGAATGGAATGGAATGGAATTTAGAATGGAATGCGGTTTGGAATGCCAAATGGTATGTGGAATGGAATGTGGAATGGAACATGATGTAATGTGGAATGGAATGTGGAATGGAATTTTGAATGGAAAGTGGAATGGAATGGAACTGAACGTGGAATGGAACGTGGAATGCAACGTGCAATGGAAAGTGGAATGGAACGTGGAATGGAACGTGGAATGGAATGTCAAATGGAACTTGGAATGGAATGTGAAATGGAATGTGGAATAGATTGTGCTATGGAATGTGCAATGAAGTGTGAAATGGAATGTGGAATACAGTGGAATGTAACTTGGAATGGAACGTGGAATGCAAAGGAATGCAACACGGTATTGAATTTGGAAGGGAACGTACAATGGAATGGAAAGAATCATGGAATGGAACGTGGAATGGAATGGAAAGTAACATGGAATCGAATGTGGAATGGAATGTGGAATGGAACGTGGAATGGAAACTGGAATGGAATGGAATGAAACGTGGAATGGAACGTGGAATGGAAGGTGGAATGCAACGTGGAATGGAATGTGTAATGGAAAGTGGAATGGAAGGCTATGGAATGCGGAATGGAATGGAATGGAATGTGGAATGGAATTCAATGCAATGCAGAATGCAATGTGTTATGGAATGGAATGGAATGTGGAGTGGAATGGAATGTGGAATGGAATGGAATTTAATGATGTGAAATGTGGGATGGAATGGAAAGTAATGTGCAGTGGAATATATAATGGAATGGAATGGAACGTGGAATGGAACGTGGAAATGAATGTGCAATGGAACATGGAATGGAACGTGGAATAGAACTTGGAATGGAATGTGCAATGGTATGCGGAATGGAAAGTGGAATGAAATGGAAAGAAACGTGGAATGGACCGTGGAATTCAACGGAATGTAACCTGGAATAGAATGTAGATTGTAATGTGGAATGGAACGTGGAATGGAACGTCGAATGGATCATGGAATTGAAAGTGCAATGGTATGCAGAGTGGAACGTGGAATGGAAAGGAATGGAACATGAAACGGACCGTGGAATGGAATGGAATGGAACGTGTAATGGAATGTGGATTGGAATGTGGAATGGAACGTGGAATGGAATGGAATGCAACGTGGAAAGGAACGTGGAATGGAACGTGGACAGGAACATGGGATGTGGCTTGGAAAGGAATGTGGGCAGAAACATGGAATGTAACGTGGAATGGTATGGAAAGGAATGTGGAATCAAAAGGAATGCAATGTGGAATGGAATGAGGAATGCAATGTGGAACAGAATGGGGAATGGAATGTGGAGTGGAAAGTGGAATGGAATGTGGAAAGGAATGTGGAATGGAACAGAATGTAATGTGAAATGGAAAGGAATGGAAAGTGGAATGGAAAGTTGAATGGAATGTTGAAAGGAATGTGGAATGGAATGTGAAAAGAAATGTGGAATGGAAAGGAATGGAATGTGGAATGGAATGGAATGGAATGTGGAATGGAATGGAATGGAATGTGGAATGCAATGTGGAACAGAATGTTTAATGCAATGTGGAATGGCATGTGGAAAGGAAAGTGGAATGGAATGTGGAACAGAATGTGGAATGCAATGTGGAATGGAATGTGGAAAGGAATGTGGAATTAAACTGAATGGAATGAGAATTGGAATGGAATGGAATGTGGAATGGGATGGAATGGAATGTGCAGTGGAATGTGGAATGAAATGGAATGGAATGTGGAGTGAAATGTTGAATTTAATGTGGAATGCAATGTTAAATGGGACGTGGATTGGACAGTGGAATGGAACGAGGAATGGAACATGGAAAAGAATGTGGAATGGAATAGAATGGAATGTGGAATGGAATGGAATGGAATGGAATGGAATGGAATGGAATGTGGTATGAAATGGAATGGAATGTGGAATGGAATGGAATGGAATGTGGAATGGAATTTGGAATGGAATGAAATGGAATGTGGAATGGAATGGAATGGAATGTGGAATGGCATGTGGAATGGAATGTGGAATGGAATGTGGAATGGAATGAAATGGAATGTGGAATGGAATGGAATTGAATGTGAAATGGCATGTGGAATGGAATTTGGAATGGACATTCGAATGGAATGTGGATTGGAATATAATGGAACGTGGAATGGAATGTGGAAAGCAGTGGAATGGAATGTGGAATGTAACGGGGAGTGGAATAGAATGATATGCGGAATGGAATGAAATGGAATATGCAATACAATGTGAAACAGAATGGAATGGAATTTGGAATGGAATGTTGAGTTTAATATGGAATGGAACTAGGAATGGAACGTGGAATATAATGTGGAATGGAAGAGAATGGAATGTGGAATGGAATGCAGTGGATTGGAATGGAATGGAATGGAATGGATGGTGGAATGGAATGCAATGGAATATGGAATGCAATGGAATGGAATGTGGAATGGAATGTAGAATGGAATGGAATGGAATGGAATGTGGAATGGAAGATGGAATGGAATGGAAGGGAATGTGGAATGGAAAGTGGAAAGGAATGTGGAATGGAAAGTGAAAGGGATTATGGAATGGAATGGAATGGAATGTGGAATGGAATGGAATGTGGAAGGGAAGGTGGCATTGAACGGAATGGAATGTGGAATAGAAGGTGGAATGGAATGGAATGGAATGGAATGGAATGTAGAATGGAACGGAATGGAAAGTGTACTGGAAAGTAATGGAATGTGGAATGCCATGGAAAGGTATGGAATGTTGAATGGAGTGGAATGTAATTTAATGGAATGTGCAATGGAATGGAATGGAATGTGGAATGGAATAGAATGTAATATGGAACAGAATGCAATGGAATATGTAGTGCAATGGAATGCAATGGAATGTGGAATGGAATGCAGTGGAACAGAATGAAATGTAATGGACTGTGGAATGTACCGTGGAATGGAAGGTGGAATGGAATGGAATGAAATGTGGAATAGAACAGAATGGAACGTGCAATTTAATGAATTGAATGTGTAATGCAATGGAATGCTATGGAAAGTGGAAAGAAATGGAATGGAATTTAATGGAATGTGCAGTGGAATGGATTGGAATGTGGAAAGGAATACAACAGAATGTGGAATGGTGTATTTCGGAATGTGGAGAGGATTGTAATGGAATGGAATGTGGAATGGCATGCAATGGAATAGAATGAAATGGAAGGGAATGTGGAATGGAATGTGAAATGGAATGGAATGCAATGCAATGTGTAATGGAATGGAATGTGGAATGGACCATGGAATGGAACGTGGAATGGAATGTGGAATGGATCGTGGAATGCAATGTGAAATGGAATTTGGAAGGGAAAGCAGAATGGAACCTGGAATGAAACGGAATGGAATGTGGAATGGAATGTGGAATGCAAAAACGAATGAAATGGAATGTATTGTGGAATGGAATGTGCAATGGAATGGAATGGAATGCGGAATGGAATGTGGAATAAAATGTGGAATACAATGGAATGGAATGCTGAATGGAAAGTGGATTGGAATGGAATGGATTATGGAATTGAATGGAATGGAATGTGGAATCTAATGTGGAATGAAAGGCAGTGGGATGTGGAATGGAATGTGGAATAAAATGGAATGGAATGTGGAGTGGAATGTGGTATGGAATGCGGAAAGTATTGTGGAATGGAATGGAATATATTGTGGAATGGAATGTGGAATGGGAAGTGGAATGGAATGGAACGGAGAGAGGCATGGAATGTGGAATTCAAAGGAATTGACCGTGGAATGGAATGTGGAAAGGAATGCAAAGGAATGTGGAAAGGAATGTGCAATGGAATGTGAAATAGAATGGAATGCAATGTGGAATGGAATGTGGAGTGGAATGGATTGGAATGTGGAGTGGAATGGAATAGAATGTGGAATGGAATGTTGAGTGGAATGTGGAATGGAATGTGGAATCCAATGGAATGGAATGAGGAATACAATATGGAATAGAATGTGGAATGGAATGGAATGGAATGTGGAATGTAATGTGGAATAGAATGTGGAATGGAATATGGAATGGAATGGAATGGAATGGAATGTGGAATGGAATGGATTGTAATTTAGAAAGGAATGTGGAAAGGATTGGAATGGAATGTGGAATGGAGTGTGGAAGGGAATGTGGAATTGAAAGGAGTGGAATGTGGAACTAAATGTGGAATGGAGAATGGAATGGAATGTGGAATGGAATGGAATGGAATGGAATAGGAATATGGAATGAAATATGGAATGGAATGGAATGGATTGTGGAATGGAATGGAATGGAACGGTATGGAAAACGGAATGGAATGGAATGGAATGTGGAATGGATCGTGGAAAGGATCACGGAATGGACCGTTTAATGGAATGTGGAATGGAAGGTGGAATGCAATGGAATGGAACGTGGAATGGAATGTGGAATAGAATGGAAAGGAACGTGGAATACAATGTTGAACGGCATGGAATGGAACTTGTAATGGAATGTGGGATGTAATGGAATGGAATGTGGGATGGAATGGAATGGAATGTGGAATGGAATGTGGAATGGAACTTGGAATAGAAAGTGGAATGCCATGTGGAATGGAACGTTTAATGTAATTGAATGGAATATGGAATGGAATGGAACGGATTGTGGAATAGAATGGAATGGAAAGAAATGTGGATATGAAATGGAATAGAATGAAATGGAATAGAATAGAATGTAATTGAATTTAATGCGGAATGTAAAGGATTGGAATGTGAATTGCAATGTAATATAATGGAATGTGAAATTGAACGGAATGGAATTGAATGTGGAATGGAATGGAATGGAATGTCGAATGGAATGTAATGGGGAGTGGAATGCAATGTGGAATGCAAAGTGGAATGGATTAGAATCGAACGTGGACAAGAATGTGGAATGGAATGTGAAATGTAAAGTTGAATGAAATGGAATGGAATGTGGAATGGAATGGAATGGAATGGAATGTGGAATAGGATGGAATGGAATGAAATGTGGAATGGAATGTGGAATGTAATGGAATGGAATGTGGAATGGAATGGAATGGAAAGTGGAATGGAATGGAAAGGAATGTGGCATGGAATGGAATGTGAAATGGAATGGAATGGAATTTGGATTGGAATGGAATGGAATCTGCAAAGGAATGGAGTGGAATGGAATGGAAAGTTAAATGGAATGCGGAATGCAATGTGAAATGGAATGTGGAATGGAAAGTGGAATGGAATGAAAAGGAACGTGGAAAGAAATGGAATGGAATGTGGAATGTAACATGAAACGGAAATTGGAAAGGAATGTGGAATGGAATGGATTGGAATGTGGAATAGAATGTGAAATCGAATGTGGAATGGAATGTGGAATGGAATGGATTGAAATGTACAGTGGAATGTGGAATGGAATACAATGGAACGTGGAATGGACCGAGAAAGGAACGTGGAATGTAAGGTGGAATGGAAAGTGGAATGAAATGTGGAATGGAATGGAATGGAATGTGGAATGGAATGTTGAAAGGAAAGCAATGAAATGAACAGTGGGATGTGGAATAGAATGGAGTGGAATGGAATGTTGAACGGAATGCAATGGAACGTGGAAAAGAATGTGGAAGGGAATGTGGAATGGAATGGAATGGAATGGAATGTGGAGTGGAATGGAATGGAATGTGGAATAGAATGGAATGGAAAGGAATAGGATGCGGAATTGAGTGGAATGGAGTGCGGAATGCAATGGAATGGAATGGAATGTATAATTGAATGGAATGGAATGTAGAAAGTAATGGAATAGAATGTGGAATAGTATGGAATACAATGTGGAATAGAAAGTGGAATGGAATGTGGAATGGAATGTGGAAAGTAATTGAATGGAATGTGGAATGTACTAGAATGCAATGTGGAATAGAAAGGAATGGAATGGAATGGGGAATAGAATCGAAGGCAATGGAATGGAATGCGGAATGGAATGGAATGGAATGTGGAATGCAACGGAATGGAATGAAATGTGGAATTAAATGGAATGGAAGGTCGAATGCAATGGAATAGAATGTCGAATGGAATGGAATGGAATAGAATGTGCAATGGAATGGAATGGAACGTTGATTAGAATGTGGAATGGCATGTGGAATGGAATGTCGAATGTAATGGAATGGAATGTGGAATAGAATGGAATGCAATGGAATGGAATGTAGAATGGAATGGAATAGAATGTAGAATGCAGTCTTGATTGGAATGTGGAATGGAATGTGGAATGAAAGGTGGAATGGAAAGGAATGTAATATGGAATGAAATGTGGAATGGAAAGTGGAATGGAAAGTGGAATGGAATGGAATGGAAAGTGGAATGGAGCATAGAATGGAATGAAATGGAACGCGGAGTGGAATGTGGAATGGAACGTGGAAGGGAAAATGGAATGGAATGAAAAGTCGAATGGAATGGAATGGAATGTGGAATGGAATGTGAAATGGAATGTGGAAAGGATAGTGGAATGGAATGCTGAATGGAATGCAAAGAAATGTGGAATGAAATGTGGAATGGAATCTGGAAAGGAATGTGGAATGGAATGTCGAAGTGAACATGAAATGGAATGAAATGGAATGTGGAGTGGAATGTGGAATAGAATGTGGAATGGAAAGCGGAATGGAATGTTGAATGGAATGCAAAGAAATGTGGAATGAAATGTGGAATGGAATCTGGAAAGGAATGTGGAATGGAATGTCGAAGTGAACATGAAATGGAATGAAATGGAATGTGGAGTGGAATGTGGAATAGAATGTGGAATGGAAAGCGGAATGGAATGGATTGGAATGTGGAATAGAATTTGGAAAGTAATGTGGAATGGAATGGAAAGTGGAATGGAATGGATTGGAATGTGGAAAGGAATGTGGAATGGAATGAAAAGGAATGTGGAATGGAATGTAAAATGCAAAATGCAACGGAATGGAATGGAATGGAATGTGAAAAGGAATGTGAAATGGAATGTGAAATGGAACGTGGAATGGAATGTGGAATGGAATGAAATGGAACTTCGAAAGGAACGTGGAAGGGAATGTGAAATCGAATGGAATGGAATGTAGAATGGAATGTGGAATGTAATGGAATGGAATGTGGAATGGAATGTGCAATGGAATGGAATGGAATGTTCAACGGAATGTAGAGTGGAATGTGTAAGGGAATGCAATGGTGTGTCAAATGGAATGTGGAATGGAATGTGAAATGGAATATGGAAAGAAATGTCGAATGGAATGGATAGGAACTTCGAATGGAATGGAAGGTGGAATGGAACGTGGAATGGGACGTGGAAAGGAAATTGGAATGGAATTGAATGAAATGTGGAAACCAATGTTGAATGGAATGCGGAATGGAATGGAATGGAATGGAATGGAATGTAGAACGGAATGTGGAATGGAACGTTTAATGGAAAGTGGAATGGAATATAATGTAACGTGGAATGGAACGTGGAATGGGACGTGGAATGGAAAGAGGAATTGAATGGAAAGGAAAGTGGAATGGAATGAGTCATGGAATGTGAAATGTAACGTGGAATTGAATGGAATGGAATGTGGAATGGAACATGGAATGGAATGGAATGAAACGTGGAATGGAACGTGGGAAGTAATGTGGAATGGAATGTGGAATGTAAAGGGGAAATGGAATGGAATGGAATGTTGAATGGAAAATGGAAAAGAATGTGGAATAAAATGGAATGGAATGTGGAATGGAATGTGGAATAGATTGTGGAATGCAATGTGGAATGGAATGTGGACTGGAATCTGACATTGAATGGAATGGAATGTGGAATGGAATGTGGAAGGAATGTGGAACAGAATGGAATGGAATGTGGAATGGAATGTAGTGTGTTGTGGAATGCAATGTGGAACGGAATTTAGTGGAATGTGGAATGGAATGAGGAATGTAACGAAGAAAGGAATATGGAATGGAACGGAATGGAATGTGCAATGGAATGTGGAATGGAATGTGGATTCGAATGTGTGATGGAACAGAATGGAATGTGGAAAGTAATGTGGAATGGAGTGAGGAATTTACAGAATGGAAAGTGGATTGGAATGTGGAGTGGAATGGAATGGAAAGTGGAATGGAATGGAATGGAAGGTGGAATGGAATGTTGAGCAGAATGTGGAATGGAATGTGGAATTTAAAGAAATGGAATGTGGAATGGAATGTGGAATGGAAAGGAATCTAATGTGAAATGTAATGTGGAATGGTATGTGGAGTGGAAAATGGAATGGAATAGAGTGCAATGTGGAATGGAATCTGGAATGGAATGGGAAATGGAATGGAATGCAATGTGGCATGGAATGTGGAAAGGAATGTGGAATAGAATGGAAGGGAATGTGGAATGGAAAGTGGAATGCAATGTGGAATGGAATGTGGAATGGAATGGAATGGAATGTCGAATGGAATAATAAATGGAAGGTTGAATGGAATATGGAATGGTGTGGAATGGAACATGGAATTGAATGGAATGGAATGTGGAGGGGAATGTGTAGTGAAATGGAATAGATTGTCGAATGGAATGGAATGGATTGAGTAATGGAATGTGAAATGGAACGTGAAATGCAATGTGGAATGTAATGGAATGGAACGTGGAATGGAATGGAAAGGGATGTGGAACGGAATGGGAAATGTAATGTGGAATGGACCGTGAAACGGAAAGGAATGGAATGTGGAATAGAACGTGGAATGGTATGGAATGGAACGTGGAATGGAACGTTGAATGGAAAGTGGAATGGAACGTGGAATGTAATGTGGAATGGAAGGTACAATGGAATGTGCAATGGAAAGTGTAATGGAATGAGGAATTGTAAGAAATGGAACCTGGAATGCAACATGGAACAGAATGAAAGGCAACGTGGAATGGAATGCGGAATGGAATGCGGAATGGAACGTGGAATGGAATGTGGAAAGGAATGTAATGGAATGTGGAATGGATTGTGGAATGGAATTTAATGGAACATGGAAAGGAATGTGGAATTGAATGAGGAATGGAACAGAATGAAACGTGGAATGGAAAGTGGATTGGTATTGAATGGAATGAGGAATGGAACGGAATGCAATGTGGAATGGAATGATTACTGGAATGAATTGGAATGTGGAACGGATTGTGGAAAGCAATGGAACGGAAGGGAATATTAAATGGAACGTGGAATGGAATGTGGAATGGAATGTGGAATGGAATGTCGACAGGAATGCAATGGAATTTGGAATGGAATGTGGAATGGAGTAGAATGGAATGTGGAATGGAAAGTGGATCTCAATGTGGACAGGAAAGCGATGGAATGTGGAACGGAATGTGGAATGGAGTGCAATCGAATAGAATGAAATGTAAGGTAATGTGGAATGGACCGTGGAAAGGAAGGTGGTATGGATGGGAATGGAATGTGGAATGGAATGGAATGGAATGTGAAATGCAAAGGAATGGAATGTGTAATGGAAAGGAATGTAATGTGGAATGCAGTGGAATTGTATGGGATGTGGAATACAATGGCATGGAATGCAATGGAATGTGCAATGAAATGCATTGGAATGTGGAATGGAATAGAATAGAAGGTGGAATGGAATGTTGAGAGGATTGAAAGGGATTCGAATGTGGAATGGAATGCAATTTAATAGAACGTAATGGAATGCAATGTGGAATCGAATGTGGAATGGAATGGAATGCAATGGAATGTGGAATGGAATGGAAGGTGGAATGGAATGTGGAATGGAATGTGGAGTGGAACCGGCAATGGAAACCGGAATGGAATGGAATGGAATGTGCGAAAGAATGTGGAATGGAACGTGGAATAGAACGAGGAATGGAATGGAATGGATTGTGGAATACAATGTGCAATGGAATGGAATGGAATCTGGAACGGAATGTGGAATAGAATATGGAAGAGAATGGAATGGAATGTGGAATGAGAAGTGGATTGAAAAGAATGGAATTTGGAGTGGAATGCAGTGGAATGTGGAATCGAAAGTGGACTGGAATGCAATGTGATGTGGAATGGATTGTGGAATGGAATGTGGAATGGTATGTGGAATGGAATGTGGAATGGAACATAATGTAATGTGAAATGGAACGTGGAATAGAATGGAATGGTACGTGGAATGGAACGTGGAATGATATGGAATGGTAAGCGGAATTGAATGTGGAATGGAATGTGGAATGGAATGGAACGTGGAATGGAATGGAAAGGAAAGTGGGATGGAATGTGGAATGAAATGAGGAATGCAACGTGGAATTGAATGAGGAATGGAATGTGGAATGGAAAGTTATGGAATGTGGAATGGAATGGAATAGAATGTGGAATGGAATTTAATGGAATGCAGAATGGAAAGTGGAATGGAATGGAATGGAAGGTGGAATGGAATGTGGAATGGAATGTAAGTTAATGGTATGGAATGGGGTGTAATGTGCAGTGGAATCTGCAATGGAATGGAATGGAACATGGAAAGTAACGTGGAATTGAATGAGGAATGGAACAAGGAATGGAACGTGGAATGGAACGTGGAATGAAATGTGGAATGGAATGCAATGGAATATGGAATGCAAGGGAATGTAATGTGCAATGGAATGTGGAATGGAATGGACTGAAATGGAATGCAATGTGGAATGGAATTCAATGGAATGTGTCAAGGAAAGGAATGGAATACGGAATGGAATGGAATGTTATGAAATGTGGAATGGAATTGAATGGTATGAAATGGAACGTGGAATGGAATGGAATGGAATGTGGAATAGAATGGAATGAAACGTGCAATGGAAAGTGAAATGGAATGTAGAATGGGAAGTGGAATTGAATGCTGAATGGAATGTGGCATGGAAAGTTATCGGATGTGGAATGGAATGGAATGGAATGTGTAATGGAATGGAATGGAATGTGGAATGGAATGAAATGAAATGTTGAATGGAATGTGGAATGGAATGGAACTGAATGTGGAATGGAATGGAATGGAATCTCGAAAGGAATGGAATGGAATGTGGAATGCAATGTTGAATGCAATGTGGAATGGAATGGAATTGAATGTGGAATGGAGAGGAATGAAATTTGGAATGGCAGAGAATAGTATGGAATGCGGAATGGAATGGAATGGAACGGGGAATGGAATGTAGAATGGAATGTGGAATGGAAAGTGGAATGGAATGGATTGTAATGCAACGTGGAATGGAATGTGGAATGCAATGAAATGGAATGTGGAATGTAATGTAATGGAGTGTGGAACGGAATGGAACGTGGAATGGAAAGGAATGCAATGTGGATTAGAATGGAATGGAATATGGAATGGAATATATAATGGAATGTGGAATGGAAAGAAATGGATCACGGAATGGAACGAAATGGAACGTGGAATGGAAAGGAATGGGATGTGGAATGGATCGCAGACTGGAATGGAATGGAACGTGTAATGGAATGTGAATTGGAATGTGGAATGGAACATGGACTTGTACGTGTAATGCAATGGAATGCAACGTGGAATGGAACTTGGAAAGGAACGCGGACAGGAACGTGGAATGTAAAGTGGAATGGAAAGGAAAGGAATGTGGAATGAAATGAAATGGAATGGAATGTGGAATGGAATGTGGAACGGAATGTGGAATGTAATGTGCAATGGAATGTGGAATGGAATGTGCAATGGAATGTGGAATGGAATGTGGAAAGGAATGTGGAATGGAGCGGAATGGAAAGTGAAATGGAATGGATTGGAATGTGGAATGGAATGCGGATTGGAATGTGTAATGGTCGGTGGAATGCAATGTGGAAACGAATGAGGAATGGAATGGAATGGAATGTGAAATGGAATGTATTGGAATGTGGAACCGAGTGGAATGGAATGTGGAATGGAATGTGGAATGAATTGGAATGGAGTGTGGAACGGAATGGAATGGAATGTAGAACTGAATGTGGGACAGAATGTGGAATGGAATGTGGAATTTAATGTGGCACGGAATGTGGAATTCAACGGAATGGAACGTGAAATGGAATGGAATGGAAAGTGGAATGGTATGTGGAATGAAACGGAATGGAATGTGGAATGAAATGCGGAAATGAATGTGGAATTGAAAGGAATGGAACATGGAATTGAATGTGCAAAGGGTTGTGGAATGTAATGTGGAAAGGAATGTGAAATTGAATGTGGAATGGAATGTGGAATGGAATGTGAAATGTAATGGAATGGAAAGTGGAATGGAATGGAATGGAACATGGAATGGAATGGAATGGAACGTGGTATGGAACGTGGAATGAAACGTGGACAAGAACATGCAATTTAGCGTGGAATGGAATGGAACGGAATGTGGAATGGAATGGATTGGAATGTGGAAAAGAAAGTGGAATGGAATGCAATGGAATGTGGAATGGAATGAAATGGGATGTGGAATGGAATGGGGGACGGAATCTGGAAAGGTATTTGGAATGGAAAGAATCAAATGGAATGTGGAATGGAAAGTGGAATGGTGTGTGCAATTGAATTTGGAATGGATTGTGGAACGGAATGTGCAATGGAATCTGGAATGGAATGGAATGGAATGTGGAATGGAATGGAATGGTATGTGGAATGGAATGTAGAATGTAATCTGCAAAGGAATGTGGAATGGAACGGAATGGAATGTGCAATGGAATGTGGAATGTAGTGTGGAATGGAATGCGGAATGGAATGGAATAGAATGTGGAATGGAATGTGGAATGGAGTGTGGAATTGAATGTGCAATTGACGGAAAGCAACGTGGAATAGAATGTGGAATGGAATGTAGCAAGGAAAGTGAAATGGAATGGAATTGACTGTGGAACTGAACGTGGAATGAAAAGAAATGGGACGTGGAATGGAACGTGGGATGGAACGTGGAATGGAGAGGAATGGAACGTTTAATGGAATGTTGAATGCAATGTGGAAAGGAATGGAATGGAATGTGTAATGGAATGTGAAATGGAATGTGGAATGGAATGGAATGGAATGTGGAATGGAATGTGGAATGGAATGTGGAAAGAATGTGGAATAGAACGGAATGGAATGTGAAATGGAATGTGGAATGGAATGGAATGGAATGTGGAATGAATGTGGAATGGAACGGAGTGGAATGTGAAATGGAATGTGGAATTTAATGGAATGGAACGTGGAAGTGAACGTGGAAAGGAAACTGGAATGGAATGGAATGAAATGTGGGAAGGAATGTTGAATGAAATGTGGAATGGAATGGAATGGAAAGTGGAATGGAATGTGGAATGGAAAGTGGAATGGAATGTGGAATGGAGTGGAATGGAATGTCGAATGGAAAGTTAAGCGGAATGTGGAATGGAATGGAAATGACTGTGGAATAGAACATGGAGTGAAAGGGAATGGCACGTGGAATGGAACATGGAATGGAAACAAATGGAACGTTAAATGGAATGGGGAATGGAATGTGGAAAGGAATGGAATGGAATGTGGAATGGAATGTGAAATGGAGTGTTGAATGGAATATGGAATGGAATGAAACTGAATGTGGAATGGAATGGAATGGAATGTGGAATGGAATGGAATGGAATGTGGAATGCAAAATCGAATTCAATGTGGAATGGAATGGAATGGAATGTGGAATGGAATGGAATGCAATGTGGAATGGCAGGGAATAATATGGAATATGGAGTGGAATGAAATGGAACGGGGAAAGGCATGTGGAAAGGAATGTGGAATGGAAATTGGAATGGAATGGATTGTAATGCAACGTGGAATGGAATTTGGAATGCAACGAAATGGAATGTGGAATGCAATGTAATGGAATGTGGAACGGAATGGAACGTGGAATGGAAAGGAATGCAATGTGGATTGGAATGCAATGGAATGTGGAATGAAATGTGTAATTGAAAGTATAATGGAATGTGGAATGGAATGAAATGGATCATGGAATGGAATGAAACGGAACGTGGAATGAAAAGGAATGGGAAGTGAAATGGAGGGTGGAATGGGAAGTGGAATGGAACGTGGAATGGAATGTGCAATGGGATGCTTAATGGAACGTGGAATGGAGTGGAACGGAACGTGTAATGGAATGTGAATTGGAATGTGGAATGGAACATGGAATGGAATGTGGAATGGAATGGAATGCAACATGGAATGGAACTTGGAAAGAAACGTGGACAGGAATGTGGAATGTAAGGTGCAATGGAAAGGAATGCAATGTGGAATGAAATCAAACCGAATGGAATGTGGAATGGAATGTGGAATGGAATGTGGAACGGAATGTGGAACGGAATGTGGAATGGAATTTGGAATGGAATGAGGAAAGGAAAGTGGAATGGAGGGGAATGGAATATGAAATGCAAAGGATTGGAATGTGGAATGTAATGTGAAATGGAATGTGGAATGGAATGGAATGTGAATGAAATAGAAGGGAATGTGGAATGCAATGGAATGGAATGAAATGAGGAAAGGAATGGAATGGAATCTGCTATAGAATGGAATGAAACATGGAAAAGAATGTGAAATGGAATGAGGAATGGCATGGAATGGAATGTGGAATGGAGTGGAATGGAATGGAATGTGCAATGGAATGGAAGAGAACGTGGAATGGAATGTGGAATGGAATTCAATGGAATGTGGAATGAAATGGAATGGAACGTGGAAAAGAATGTGGAATTGAATGTGGAATGGAAAGTGGAATGGAATGGAATGGAATGTGGAATAAAACGGAATGAGATGGAATGCAATTCGGAAAGTAATGGAATAGAATGTGGAATGCAATGGAATGGAGTGAAATGTGGAATTGAATGGAATGGAAAGTGGAATGGAATAGAATGGAAAGTGGAATGGAATGGAATGGAAAGTGCAATGGAATGTGGAATGGAATGTGGAATGGCATGTGGAATGGAATGTGGAATGGAATGGAATGTTGACTGTAATGGAATGGAATATGGAATAGAAGGTAATGGAATGGAATGTGAAATGGGATGGAATGGAATGTGGAATGGAATGCAATGGAATGTGGAATGGAATGGAATGGAACGTGGAATACAATGTGGAATGGAATGGAATGCAACGTGAAATGGAATGTGGAATGGAATGTGGAATGGAAATTGGAATTGAACGTGGAATGGAAAGGAAAGGAACGTGGAATAGATTGGAATGGAACATCGAATGTAATATGGAATGGAATGCGGAATGTGACGTGGAACGGAATGGAAAGCAAATTGGAATGGAATGTGGTAGAATGTGGAATGGAATTGATTGGAATTTGAAATGGAATGATTTGGAAAGTGGAATGGAATGGAATGGAACGTGGAATGGAATGTGGAATGGTACGCGGAATGGATAGTTTAATGGAATAGAATGGAATGTAGAATAGAATGGAATGGAATGTAATGAAAAGTGGAATGGAATGTGGAATGGATCACGGAATGGAATGGAATGGAATGAGCAATAGAATGGAAAGGAATGTGTAATGGAATGGAAGGGAAAGGAAAGGAAAATGAAATGGAATGTGATAGGGAATGTGAAATGGAAAGTGGAATGGAATGTGGAACGGAATGAAATGGAACGTGGAATGGAATGGAATGGAACGTTGAATGGAATGGAATGGAACGTGGAATGGAACGTGGAATGGATCACAGAATGGAAAGAGGAATGGAATGTGGAATGGAGTGTGGAATGGAATGGAATGGAATGTGGTATGAAATGTGGAATGGAATGGAATGTGGAATAGTATGTGGAATGAAATGCATTGAAATGAGAATGCAATGTGGAATGGAATGGAAAGGAATATGGAATGGATTGTGGAATGGAATGGATTGGAATGCGAAATGGATTGTGGAACGGAATGTGGAATTAAACGTGGAATGGAAAGTATAATTGATTGGAATGGAACTTGGTATAGAATGTGTAATGTAATGGAAGGGAATGTGGAATGAAACGTGGAGTGTAATGGAATGGAATGTGGAACGGAATGGAGTGGCATGTGGAATGGAATGTGGAATGGAATGGAATGAAATGAAGAATGGAATGTGGAATGGAATTTGGAAGGGAAAGTGGAATGGAATGGAATGGAATGTGGAATCGAACATGGAAGGAAATCGAATGGATCGTGGGATGAAAAGTGGAATGGAACGTGGAATGGAATGCCATGGAATGTGGAATGGAATGTGTAATGCAGTGTGGAATGGAATGGAATGGAACAGGGAATGGAACATGGAATCTAATGGAATGGAATGTGGAATGAAATGTGGAAGGGAACGTTGAATGGAAAGTAGAATGCAATTGAATGGAAAGTGGATTTGAATGGGCAACGGAATGTGGAATAGAAAGTGGAATGGAATGTGAAATGGAATGTTGAATGGAAAAGAAAGGAATGAGAAAAGTAATGGAATGGAATGGGGAATGGAATGGAATGGAATGAGGACTGGAATGTTAGGCATTGGAAAGGAATTTGGAATGGCAGTTGGAATGGAACGTGGAATGGAGTGGAAAGGAAAGTCGAATGAAACGTGGAATGGAAGGTGGAATGAAACGTGTAAAGGAACGGAATAGAAGGTGGAATGGAATGTGGAAAGGAATGTGGAATGGAATGGAGTGGAATGTGGAAAGGAATGTAATCAAATGTAGAATGGAAGGTGGAAGGTAATGGATTGCATTGTGGTAGGGAATTTGGAAAGGAATGGAATGGAATGTGGAAGGGAAATTGGAATCGAATGTGGAATGGAATGTGGAATGGAATGGAATGGAATGTGGAACAGAATGTGTAATGGAATGGAATGGAATGTGGAAGGGAATGTGGAATGTTATGTGGAATGGAATATGGAAAGGAATGGAATGGAATGTGGAAGGGAATGCGGAATGGAATGCAGAAAGTAATGTGGAAAGCATTGGAATGGATTGTGGAATGGAATGTGGAATGGAATGTGGAATGGAATGGAATGGAATGTGGAATGGAATCTGGAATGGAATGTAATGGACTGAGGAAGGGAATGTGGAATGGAATGTGGAATATAATGTGGAATAGAATGCAATGGAAAGTGGAATGGGATGTGGAATGGAATGGAATGGAATGTCTAATGGAATATGGAAAGGAATGGAATGGAATGTGGAATGCAATGTGCAATAGAATGTGGAATTGAATGGAATGGAATTTTGAATTGAGTGTGGAATGGAATGGAATGGAATGTGGAAGGGAATATGGAATGGGATGTGTAACGGGATGTGGAAGGGAATGCGGAATGCAACGTGGAACTAAATGTGGTATGCAATGGAATTTAATGTGGAATGGAATGAGGAATGGAATGGAATGTAAAGTGGACTGTTATGTGGAATAGAATGTGGAATGGAATGTGCAGTGGAACGTGTTATGGAACAGAATGCAATGTGGAATGAAATTTGGAATGGAAGGTGGAATGGGTCATGGAATGCAATGGAATGGAATGTGGAATGAAACGTGGAATGGAAAGGAATGAAACGTGGAATGGAACGTGCAATGGAACAAGGAATGAAATTTGGAATGGAACGTGGAATGGAAAATGCAATGGAAAGTGAAATGGAATGGAATGGAAAGTAGAGTGGAACGTGGAATGGAATGTAAAGAAATGTGGAAAGGGTTGTCGAATGGAACATGAAATGGATCGTGGAATGCAATGAAAAGGAACGTGGAATGGAATGTAGAATGGAATGTGGACTGAAACGTGGAATGGAATGGAATGGAATGTGGAATGGATGTGGAATGGAATGGAATGGAATGGAATGTGGAATGGAATGTGGAAAGGAATGTGTTTTGGAATGTGCAATAGAAAGGAATGGAAAGTGGAATGGAATGTGAAATGGAATTTTGAATGGAATGGAACGGAATGTGGCATGGAATGTGGAATGGAATGGAATGGTATGAGTAATAGAATGTGGAATGGAATGGAATTGAAAGCGAAATGGTATGAGTGCAATGGTAATGAATATGGCATGCAATGGAATGGAAAATGGAATGCAATGTAGAATGGATTGGTATGGAATGTGGAATGGAACATGGAATGGAACGTGGAATGGATCGTGGAATGGAACGTGGAATGGAATGGAAACAAATTTGGAATGGAATGGAAAGGAATATAGAATTGAATGTGGAGAGGAATGGAATGGAATCTGGAATAGAATGTGGAAAAAATGGAATGGAATGTGGAATGGAATGGAATGGTATGCTATGGAAAGTGGAATGGAATGGAATGGAATGCTATGAAAAGTGGAATGGCATGGAATGCAAGGTGGAATGAAATGCAATGGAACATGGAATGGAACGTGGAATGGAATGTGGAATGTGGAATTTAATGTGGAATGGACAGGAATGGAAAGGAAGGGAATGTGGACTGGAAAGTGGAATGGAATGTGCAATGGAATGTGGAATGAAATGTGGAATGGAACGGAATGGAATGTGGAATGAAACGTGGAATGGAATGGATTGGAATGTGGAATAGAATGGAACGGAATGGAATGGAATGGAATGCGGAATGGAAGGTGGAATGGAATGTGGAATGGAATGTGGAATGGACTTTAATGGAATGTGGAATGGAACGTGGAATGGAATGTGGACTGGACCGGATTGGAAGGCGGAATGGAATGTGGAATGGAGTGTGGAATGGAAGTTGGAATGGAATGCAAAGGAATATTGAATGGAACGTGGAATGGAAAGTGGAATGGAATGGATCGTTTAATAGAATGTAGAATGGAACGTGAAATGGAATGGAATGGAACATAGACTGGAACCTGGAATGGAATATAGAAAATAATGTGGAATTCAACGTGGCATGGAATGTGGAATGGAATGTGCAATGGAACGGAATGAAAGGTAGAATGGAATGTGGTATTGAGTGTGGAATGGAACGTGGAATGGAATGGAATGGAATGTGGAAGGGAACGTGCAATGCAACGTGGAATGGAATGGAATGGAGTGGAATGTGGAATGGAATGAAATGGAATGTGGAATGGAATATGGAATGGAACGTGGAATGGAATGGAATGGAATGGAATGGAATGTGGAATGGAATGAAATGGAATGTGGAATGGAATGTGGAATGGAATGTGGAATGGAATGGAATGAATTGCGGAATGAAATGTGTTTTGGAATGGAATGGAATGTGGAATGGAATGGACTGGAATGTGGAATGGAATGTGGAATAGAATTTAATGGAAAGGGGAATGGAACGTGGAATGGAATGGAATGGAATGGAATGGAATGGAATGTGGAATGGAATGGAATGGACTGCGGAATGGAATGTGGAATGGAATGGAAAGAAATTTGGAATGGAATGTTGATTGGAATGGAATGGAATTTGGGACGGAATGGAATGGACTGCGGAATGGAATGTGGAATGGAATGTTGAATGGAATGTGGAATGGAATGGAATGGAATGGAATGGAATTTGGAGTGGCATGTGAATTGGAATGCAATGGAATGTGGAATAGAAAGTGGAAAGAAATGCAATGGAATGAGAATGGAATGTGGAATTGAATGTGTAATGCAATTTGGAATGGACTGCGGAAAGGAATGTGGAATGGAAAGTGGAAAGGAATGTCGAATGGAATGGAATGGACTTTGGAATGGATTGTGGAATGGAATCAAAGGCAATGTGGAATGGAATGTGGAAAGGAATGTTTAATGGAAAGTGGAAAGGAATGGAGTGGAAGGTCGAATGGAATGTGGAATGGAATGTGCAATGGAATATGGAATGGAACGGAATATAATGTGGAATGGAATGTGGAATGGAATGTGGAAAGGAAAGTGGAAAGGAATGGAATGGAATGTGGAACAGAACGTGGAATGGAACATGAAATGGATTGTGGAATGTGATGTTCAAAGGAATATGGAATGGAAAGTTGAATGGAATGGAATTGAACGAGTAATTGAACGTTGAAAGGAATTGAAACCAATGTTCAATGGAAGGTAGAATGGAACGTGGAAAGGAATGTGGAGTGCTGCGTGAAATCGAATGTGGAATGGAATGTGGAAGGGAATGTGGAGTGAAATGGAATGGAATGGAATGGAATGTGGATTGGAACGTGCAATGTATCGTAGAATTGAATGTGGAATGGATCGTGGAATGGAATGTGAAATGGAATGTGGAATGGAATGTGGAATGGAATATGGAATGGAAAGTGAAATTGAATGCAATGGAATGTTGAATGGAACGTAGAATGAAATAGAATAGAATGTGGAATGGAAAGTGGAATGTAATGGAATGCAAAGTGGAAAGGAATCTGGAAAGGAAAGTTGAATGGAATGTGGAATGGAACGTGGAATGGAATGTGCAACAGAATGTGGAATGGAATGGAATGTAATATGGAATGGAATGTGGAATGGAACGGATTGTAATGTGGAATGGAATGTGGAATGGAATGCGGAATGTAATGGAATGAAAAGTGGACTAAAACGAGGAATGGAATGGAATGGAAGGTGGAATGGAATGTGGAATGGAATGTGAAATATTATTTGGAATGGAATATAATGGAAACTGGTATGCAATGTGGAATGGAATGTGGAATGGAATGTGGAATGGAATATGAAAAGGAGAGTGAAATGCAATGGAATGGAATGTGGACTGAAACGAGGAATGGAATGGAATGGATGGTGGAGTGGAACATGGAATGGAATGTGGAATGAAACGTGTAATGTAATGTGGAATGGAATGTTTAATGGAATGGAATGGAATCTGGAAAGGAATGTGGAAAGGAATGTGGAATGGACTGTGGAATGGACTGTGGAATGGAATGTGGAAGGGAATATTGAATGGAATAGAATACAATGTGGAATGGAACATGGAATGGAACACGGAATGGAATGCAGAATGTGATGTTCAATGGAATATGGAATGCAAAGTTCAATGGAATGGAATGGAACGTGGAATTGAACGTGGAAAGGAATGCAATGGAATGTGGAATGGAAAGTAGAATGGAACATGGAAAGGAATGTGGAATGGAACGTGGAATGAAATGTGGAATGGAATGTGGAAGGGAATGTGGAGTGGAATGGAATGGAATGGAATGTGCAATGGAACGTGCAATGTATGGTGGAATTTAATGTGGAATGGAACGTGGAATGGAACATGAAATGGAATGTGGAAAGGAATGTGGAATGGAATATGGAATGGAACGTGAAATTTAATGTAATGGAATGTTGAATGTAACGTGGAATGGAATGGAATGGAATGTGGAATGGAATCTGGAATATAATGGAATGGAACGTGGAATGAAATTTGGAAAGGAAAGTGGAATGAAATGGAATGGAATGTGGAATGGAACGTGGAATGGAATGTGCAACGGAATATGGATTGGAATGGAATGGAATGTGGTATGGAATGTGGAATGGAAAGGAAGGTAGTGTGGAATGGAATGTGGAATGGAATGTGGAAAGGAAAGTGGAATGTAATGCAATGGAATGTGGACCGAAACAAGAAATGGAATAGAATGGAAGGTGGAATGGAAGGTGCAATGGAACGTGGAATGGAATGTGGAATGAGATGGAATAGAATCTGGAATGGAATGTGGAATTGAATGTGGACTGGAACTTGGAATGTAATTGAATGGAATGTGAAATGAATTTGGAATGGAATGCAATGGAATGGAATTTGGAATGGAATGTGGAAAGGAATGTGTATGGAATGTGGTATAGAACGGAATGGAATGTGCAATGGAATGTAAAATGGAATATTCAACGGAATGGAATGGAATGTGGCAAGGAAAGTGGAATGGAATGGAATGGAATATGGAGTAGAATGTGGAATGCAATAGAATGGAAAGCGGAATGGAATGAATGCTACGGTAAGGAATATGGAATGCAATGGAATGTAAAATGGAATGCAATGTAGAATGGAATGGTATGGAATGTGGAAAGGAACGTGGAATGGAATGTGGAATGGATCATGGAATGGAACGTGGAATGGAATGGAATGAAATGTGGAATGGAATGGAATGGAATATGGAATTGAATGTGGAGAGGAATGGAAGGGAATCTGGAAAAGAATGTGGAATGGAATGGAATGGAAAGCAGAATGGAATGGAATGGAATTCAATGTGGAATGGAATGGAATGGAACATGGAATGGAAAGTGAAATGTGGAATTTAATGTGGAATTTAATGTGGTATGGACAGGAATGGAACGGAAGGGAATGTGGAATGGAAAGTGGAATGTAATGTGGAATGGAATGTAGAATGAAATGTGGAATGGAATGTAATGGAATGTGGAATGAAATGTGGAATGGAATGGAACGAAATGTGGAATCTAATGGAACGAATTGTGGAATATAATGTTGATTGGAATGGAATGGAATTTGGAATGGAATGGAATGGACTGCGGAATGGAATGAGGAATAGAATGTTTAATGGAATGTGGAATGGAATGGAATGGAATGGAATGTGGAATGACATGTGAATTGGAATGCAATGGAATGTGGAATGGAAAGTAGAAAGAAATGCAATGGAAGGAGAATGGAATGTGGAATTGAATGTATAATGCAATTTGGAATGGACTGTGGAATATAATGTGGAATGGAATGTGGAAATGAATGTGGAATGGAGTAGAATGGACTTTGGAATGGATTGTGGAATGGAATGAAATGCAATGTGGAATGGAATGTGGAACGAAATGTTTAATGGAAAGTGGAATGGAACGGAATATAATGTGGAATGGAATGTGGAATGGAATGTGGAAGAGAAAGTTGAATGGAATGGAATGGAATCTGGAATGGAACGTGGAATGGAACATGGAATGGAACGTGGAAAGTGATGTTCAATGGAATATGGAATGGAAAGTTGAATAGAATGGAATGGAATGTGGAATTGAATGTCGAAAGGAATGGAATGGAATGTGGAATGGAAGGCAGAATGGAACGTAGAAAGGAATGTGGAATGGAACGTGAAATCGAATGAGGAATGGAATGTGGAAGGGAATGCGGAGTGGAATGGATGGAATGGAATGGAATGTGGAATGGAACGCGCAACGAACCATGGAATTGAATGTGGAATAGATCGTGGAATGGAACGTGAAATGGAATGTGGAATGGAATGTGGAATGGAATATGGAATGGAACATGAAATTGAATTGAATGGAATGTTGAACGGAACGTAGAATGTAAAGGAATGGAATGTGGAATGGAATGTGGAATGGAATGGAATGCAAAGTGAAATGGAATCTGGAAAGGAAAGTGGAACGGAATGGAATGGAATGTGGAATGGAACGTGGAAGGGAATGTGCAACAGAATGTCGAATGGAATGGAATGTAATATGGAATGGAATGTGGAATGGAAGGGAATGTAATTTGTAATGGAATGTGGAATGGAATGGAATGGAATGTGGACTAAAACGAGGAATGGAAGGGAATGGGACGTGGAATGGAATGTGAAATGGAATGTGGAATGTAACGTATAATGGAATGTGGAATGGTGTGTGGAATGGAATGGAATGGAATCTGGTATGGAATGTGGAATGGAAAGTGGAATGGAATGTGGAATGGTGTGTGGAATGGAATGGAATGGAATCTGGTATGGAATGTGGAATGGAAAGTGGAATGGAATGTGGAAAGGAGAGTGGATAGCAATGGAATGGAATGTGGACTGAAACGAGGAATGGAAAGGAATGGAAGGTGGAATGGAACATGGAATGGAAAGTGGAAGGAAACCTGTAATGTAATGTGGAATGTAATGTTTAATGGAATGGAATGGAATCTGGAATGGAATGTGGAATGGAATTTGGAATGGACTGTGGAATGTAATGGAATGGGATATAGAATGAAATGTGGAATGGAATGTGTAAAGGAATGTCGAGTGGAGTGTGGAATGGAACGTGGAATGGAAAATGGAATGGAACATAGAATGGGATGTTCAATGGAATATGGAAAGGAAAGTTGAATGGAATGGAATGGAACGTGGAACTGAACGTGGAAAGGAATGAGGATTGGAACGCGGAATGGAATGTGGAAAGGAAATTGGAATGTATGGTGGAATTTAATGTGGAATGGAACGCTGAATGGAACGTAAAATGGAATGTGGAATGGAATATGGAATGGAACGTGAAATTTAATGGAATGGAATGTTGAATGAAACGTGGAAGGGAATGGAATGGAATGTGGAATGGAATGTGGAATATGATGGAATGGAATGTGGAATGGAATCTGGAAAGGTAAGTGGAGTGAAATGGAATGGAATGTGGAATGGAACGTGGAATGGAATGTGCAACGGATTATGGATTGGAACGTAATGGAATGTGGAATGGAATGTGGAATGAAACGGAAAGAAGTGTGGAATGGAATGTGGAATGGAATGTGGAAAGGAAAGTGGAATGTAATGCAATGGAATGCGGACTGAAACGAGAAATGGAAAAGAATCGAAGGTGGAATGGAACGTGGAATGGAACGTGGAATGGAAAGTGGAATGGAATGTGGAATGGAATGGAATGGAATCTGGAATGGAATGTGGAATGGAATGTGGAATGGAATGTGGAATGGAGTGTGAAATGGAATGTGGATTGGAATGTGGAAAGTAAAGTTGAATGTAATGTAATGGAAGGTGGACTGAATCGAGGAATGGAAAGGAATGGAAGGTGGAATGGAACGCAGAATGGCACGTGGAATGGAATGTGGAATGGATGAGGAATGGAATGGAATAGAATCTGTAATGGAATGTGGAATGGAATGGAATGGGATGTAGAATGAAATGTGGAATGGAATGTGGAATGGAAGGGAATGGTATGTAGAATGAAATGTGGAATTGAATGTGGAATGGAATGTGGAATGGAATGTCGAGAGGAGTGTCTAATGGAATGTGGAATGGAGCGTAATGGAAAGTCGAATGGAACGTGGAATGGAATTTGGAAGGGAACTTGAAATATAAGGGAATGGAATTTGTAATGGAAAGTGGAATGTAATGGAGTGGAACATTTAATGGAAAGTGGAATGGAACATGGAATAGAATGGAATGGCACCTGGAATGTAATGTGGAATGGAATGTGGAAATGAGTGGAATGTGGAACGGAATGGATTGGAGAGTTTAATGGAATGCAAGGGAATGTGGAATGGAATGGAATGGAACGTGATATGTAATGAGGAATGGAATGTGTAATGGAATGGAATGGAAAGTGGAATGGAATGGAATGAAACGTAGATTGGAATGTGGAAGGGAATGTGGAGTGCAATGGAATGGAATTGAATGGAATGTGGAATGAAATAGAAAGGAATGTGGAATGAAATTGAATGGAATGGAATGGAATGTGGAGAGGAATGTGGAATGCAATGGAATTTGATGTTCAATGAAATGGAATGGAATGTGGAATGGAATGTGGAATGATATTGAACGGAATATGGAATGGAATATCTAATCGAATGGAATGGAATGTGGAAAGTAACATGAAATTGAATGGAATGAAAGGTGGAATGGAATGTGGAATATAATGTGGAATGTAATGTTGAATGGAATGGACTGGAATGTGGAATGCAATGGAGACGAATGTTGAAAGGAATGTGGAATGGAATGCAATGGAATGAGGAATGGAAAGTAAGGTAATGTGGAATGGAATGTGGAATGGAACGGAATACAATGTGGAATGGAATGTGGAATGGAATGTAATGGAATGCTGAATGGAATGGAATGGAATGTGGAATGGAATGTGGAATGGAAAGCAATGTAATGTGGAATGTAATGTGGAATGGAATGTGGAATGGAAAGCAATGTAATGTGGAATGGAATGTGGAAAGGAAAGTGGAATTTAATGGAATGGAATGTGGAATGGAACGTGGAAGGGAATGGAAATGTATGTGGAATGGAATGTGGCAAGGAATGTGGAATCAAATGGAATGGCAGGTGGAATGGAATGTAATGGAATGTGGAATGAAACGGAATAGAACGTGGAATAGAATATGGAATGGAATGCGGAAAGGAATGTGGAATGGAATGGAATGGAATGTGGAATGGAATGGAATTCAATGTGGAATGGAATGGAATGGAATGGAATAGAATGGAACTTGGAATGGAATGTGGAATGGAAAGGAATGGAATGAGGAATGGAATGTAGAATGAAATGGAATGGAAAGTGGATTGGAATGTGGAATGGAACGTGGAAAGAAGGTGAAATAGAACGTCGAATGTAATGCAATGGATTGTGGAATGTAGTGGAATGGAAAGTGGAAAAGAATGTGAAATGAAATGTAGAATGGAATGTGGAATGGAACGTCTAATTGAATGGAATGGAATTTGGAATGGAATGAAATGCAATGTGGAATGGAATGTGAAATGCAATGTGGAATGGAATCTGGAATGGAATGTGAAATGGAATGTGGAAAGAAATGTGGAATGTAATGGAATGGACTTTGGAATGGAATTTGGAATGGAATGGAAAGGAATGTGGAATGGAATGTGCAATGGGACGTGGAATGGAATGGAATGGAATGTGAAATGGATCTTGGAATGGTATGGAACAGAATGTGCAATGGAATATGTAATGGAACTTGGAATGTAGTGTGGAAAGGAAGTTGGAAAGGAATGTGCAATGGAAAGTGGAATGGAAAGTGGAAAGGAATGGAATGGAACGTGGGATGGAACGTGGAACGGAATGGAATGCCACGTGGAATGGAATGGGGAGTGGAATGTGGAATAGAACACCGAATGAAATGGAATGGAACGTGGAATGGAAAGTGGAATGGAATGTGGAATGGAACGGAATGGAATGTGGTATGCAATGGAATGAAATGTGGAAAGCACTGCGGAGTGGAATGGAATGGAAGGTGTAATGGAATGCGGAATGGAATTTGAAATGGAATTTGGAATGGAATGTGGAATAGAATGAGAAACGGATCGTGGAATGGAATGGAATGGAACTTGTAATGGAACGTGAAATGGAATGTAGAATTGAATGGAACGGAATGTGAAATGGAAAGTGGAATGGAATGTGCAATGGAATGCAATGGAATGTGGAATGGAATGGAATGTTATGTGGAATGCATTGTGGCATGGAATGTGGAAATGAATGTCAAATGGAACGGTTTGATATGTGCAATGGAATGTGTAATGGAGTGTCAAATGGAATGTGGAATGGAACGGAATGGAATGTTGAATTGAATGTGGAATGTAACGTATTTTGGAATGTGGAGTGGAATGTGGAATAGAATGGATAGTTATGAGGAATTCAATGTGGAAGGGAAATTGGAATAGAATGGAATGGAATGTGGAATGGAATGGATTAGAGTGTGGAATGGAATGTGGAATGGAACGGAATGGAATGTGGAATGGAATGGAATAGAGTGTGGAATGGAATGTGGAATGGAACGGAATGGAATTTGGAATGGAATATGGAATGGAATGGAATCTGGAATGGAATGTGGAATGGAACTGAATGGAATGTGGAATTGAATGTGGAATGGAGTGTGGAATGGAGTGTTGAATGGAATGTGGAATGGAAAGGAATGGAATGTGGAATGGATTGGAATGGAATGAGGAATGGAAGGTGGAATGGAATGTGGAATGGAATGTGGAAAGCAACGTGGAAAGGAGGGTGGAATGGAATGTGGAATGGAGGGTGGAATGGAAAGTGGAATGGAAAGGAATAGAATGTGCATGGAATGTGGAATGTAACTGAATGGCATAGGAAATGGAGTGTGGAATGGAGTGTGGAATGGAATGTGGAATGGAATGGAAAGGAAAGTGGAATGGAATTTGCAATGCACTGTGGAATGGAAAGTGGAATGAGACGGAATGGAATGTGGAATGGAAAGTGGAATGGATTATAGAATGAAATGTGAAATTGAAAGTAATGGAATGTGGAATGGAATGTGGAAAGAAATGTGGAATGGAATGGAATAGATTGTGGAAAGGAATGTAATGCAATGGTAAGGAGTGTGGAATGGAAAGGAATGGAATGTGGAATGCAACATGGAGAGGAACGTGGAATGGAACATGAATGGGAAGTGGAATGAAAGGTGGAATTGAATGGAATGGAAAGTGTAATGAAATGTTGGATAGAATGGAATTTAAAGTGCAATGGAATGTGGGATGGAATGGAATGGAATGAGCAATGGAATGTGGAAAGGAACGTCGAATAGAATGTGGAATGCCATGTGGAATGGAATGTAAAATGTAATTGAATGCAATGTGGAATGGAATTGAATGGAATGTGGAATGCAATGGAATGGAATGGAATGTGAAATTGAATGAAATGGAATGTGGAATGAAATGCAATGGAATGTGGAATGGAATGGAATGGAATGTGGAATGGAATAGAATGGAACGTCAAATGGAATGTGGAATGGAATTTGGAATGGAATGTGGAATGGAATGCAATGGAATGTGGAATGGAATGGAAAGGAATGTGGTTTGGAATGGAATGGAACATGGAATAGAACGGAATGCAGTGGAATGTGTAAAGGAATGTGGCATGTAATGGAATGGAAAGTGGGATGGAATGCAATGGAACGTGGAACGGAAAGGAATGGAATGTGTAACCGAATGGAAAGTGCAATGGAATGCAATGGAATGTGGATTGGAATGGAAAGGAATGTATAATGGAATAGAATGGAATGAAATGGATAGTGAAATGGAATGAGAATGGAATGTGAAATGGAATGTGGAATGGAATGTGGAAGGGAAAGTCGAATGCAATGTAATGGTACTTGGAATGAAATGGAATGGATCATGGACTGCAACGTGGAATGCATCGTGTAAGGGAACGTGTAATGTAGTGAAACGTGGAATGGAATGTGGAATGGAATGTGAAATGGAATGTGGAATGAAATGCTGAATGGATTGTGGAATTTAATGGAATGGAGTGGAATAAGGAATGGAATAGAATTGAATTTGGAATGTAACGTGGAAAGGAAGGTGGAATGTAACGTGGAATGTAATGGAATGGAAGGTGGTATGGAATGTGGAATGGAATGGAATTGAATATGGAATGGAATTGAATATGGAATGGAATGTGGGATGGAATGGAATGGCATGTGGAATGGATTGTAGAATTGAAAGTGGAAGGAAAGTGGAATGGATTGGAAAGGAATGTGGTATGGAACGGAATAGAATGTGAAATGGAATGTGCAATGGAATGTGGAACGCAATGTGGAATGGCATGTGGAATTGAACGTTGAATGGAATGGAGTGGAACGTGTAATGGAATGTAAAATGGAACGGAATGGAATGTGGAATGGAATGTGGAATGGAATGCGGAATATAATGTAATCGAATGTGGAATGGAATGTGTAATGGAATGCAATGGAATGTGGAAAGTAATGTGGAATGGAATGCTGAATGTAATGACTAATGGAATGTGGAATGGAATGGAATGGAATGTGGAATGGAATGTGGAATGGAATGTGGAATGGAATGTTTAAAGGAACAGAAGTAATGTTTCATGGAATCTGGAATGGAATATGGAAAGGAAACTGAAACGGAATGGAATGGACTGTGGAATAGAATGTGGAATGGAAAAGAATGGTAAGTGGAAAGGAACGAGGAATGGAACAGAGAATGCAAAGTGGAATGGAATGTGGAATGGAATGGAATGGAATGTGGAATGGAATGCAATGTGGAATGGAAAGTGGAATGGAATGTGGATTGGAACGAAACGGAATGTGGAGTATAATGTGGAGTAGAGAGTGGAATCGAATGTGGAATGCAATGGAATTGAAAGTGGAATGGAATTTGTAATGGAATTATGGAATAGAACGTGAAATGGAGTGGATCGGAATGTTGAGCGGAACAAGGAATGGAATATAATGGAACATGGAATGGATCGTGGAATGGAACGTGGAATGGAATGGAATGGAATGTGGAATGGAATGTAGAATGGAATGTGGAAAAAACTGGAATGTGGAAAAGAAAGGAATGGAATGTGGAATGGAATGGAATGGAATGTGGAATGGAATGGAAAGAAATGTGTAATGGAATGTGGAATGGAATGTGAACTGTAAGCTGGAATGAAATCTGGAATGGAAAAAAATGGAACAAAGAATGGATTGAATGGAACGTGGAATCGAACATGGAATGGAAAGTCGAATGGAATTTCGGATGGAATGGAATGGAATGTGGAATGGAATTTAATACAAGGTGGAATGGAATGTGGAATGGAATGTGGAAAGGATTATGGAATGGAATGGAATGCAAAGTGGAATGGAATGGGGAATGGAATGCAGTGGGATGGGTAATGGAAAGTAGAATGGAATGTAGAATGTAAAGGAATGGATTGTGGAATGCAATGCGGCATGAAAAGTGGGATGCAATGGATTGGAATGTGGAACGGAATTTGGAATGGAATGGAAGGGAACATGGAATGGAAAGTTTAGTGAAACGTACTTTGGAACATGGTATGGAATATGGAATGGAATGCAATGGAATTGAATGTGGAATGGAACGTGCAATATATCGTGGAACTGAATGTGGAATGGATCGTGGAATGGAATGTGAAATGGAATGTGGAATGGAATGCGGAATGGAATATGGAATGGAACGTGAAATTGAATGGAATGGAATGTGGAATGGAATGTGGAATGGAATGTGGAATGGAATGGAATGCAAAGTGTAATGGAATCTGAAAAGGAAAGTGGAACGGAATGGAATGGAAGGTGGAATGGAACGTGGAATGGAATGTGCAACAGAATGTGGAATAGAATGGAATGTAATATGGAATGGAATGTGGAATGGAACGGAATGTAACAAGGAATGCAATGTGGAATGGAATGTGGAAAGGAATGGAATGGAATCTGGATTAAAACGAGGAATGGAATTTAATGGAAGGTAGAATGGAACGTGGAATGGAATGTGGAATGGAACATATAATGGAATATGGAATGTTATGTGGAATGGAATGGAATGGAATCTTGTATGGAATGTGGAATGGAAAGTGGAATGGAATGTGGAAAGGAGAGTGGAATGCAATGGAATGGAATGTGGACTGAAACGAGGAATGGAATGGAATGGAAGGTGGAATGGAACATGGAATGGAACGTGGAATGAAACGTGTAATGTAATGTGGAATGGAATGTTTAATGGAATGGAATGGAATGTGGAATGGAATGTGGAATGGACTGTGGAATGGAATGGAATGGGATGTAGAATGAAATGTGGAATGGAATGTGGAATGGAATGTCGAGTGGAGTGTGGAAAGGAACGTGTAACGGAACATGCAATGGAACATGGAAACGGATGTTCAATGGAATATGGAATGAAAAGGTGAATGCAATGGAATGGAACGTGGAATTGAACGTGGAAAGGAATGTAACGGAATGTGGAATGTAACGTAGAATGGAACGTGGAAAGGAATGTGGAATGGAACGTGGAATGGAATGTGGAATGGATAGTGGAAGGCAATGTGGATTGGAATGGAATGCAATGGAATGGAATGTGGAACGGAATGGAATGGAATCGAATGTGGAAAGGAATATGGAAGATTCTGTGGAATGGGAAGTGGAATGGAATTGAATGGAAAGTGAAATGGAATGGATTTGAATATGGAAAGAATGTGGCAGGGAATGCAATGGAATGTGGAATGGAATGGAATGGAATGTGGAGTAGGATGTGGAATGGAATGTAGAAAGGAATGGAATGGAATGTGAAATGGAATATGGAATGGAACGTGGAATGGAACGTGAAATGGAACAGAATGGATTGTGGAATGCAACGTGGAATGGACTGTGGAATGAAATGTGGAATGGAATGGAATGAAATGTTGAATGGAACGTGGAATGGAATGTGGAAAGCAATGTGGAATGGAAAGTGGAATGGATTGGAATGTAACGTTAAATTGCATTGAACGGAAAGAGGAATTGAACGTGGAATGTAATGGAATGGGACATGCAATGGAACGCGGAACAGAATGTCGAAGGGAATGGAATGGAACGTGGAATGGAATGTGCAATGAAAGGTGGAAAATTTGTAATTTTGAAAGGAATGGAATGGAATGTGGATTGGAAGGGAAAGGAAAGTGAAATGGAATGTGGAATGGAATGGAATGCAACCTGGAATGGAATGGAATGGAACGTGGAATGGAATGAGGAATGGAATGTCGGTTGGAATGGAATGCAACGTTGAATGCAATGGAATGGAATGTGGAATGGAATGTGGAATGGAATCGAATGGAAAGTGGAATGGAATGTGGAATGGAATCGAATGGAAAGTGGAATGGAATGTGGAATGGAATGTGGAATGGAATGTGGAATGGTATGTGGAATGGAATGGAATGGAATGGAATGTGGAATAGACTGTGGAATTGATGGAGGGGAATGTGCAATGGAAAGGAATGGAGTGTGCAATGAAATGTGCAAAGGAACGAAATGGAATGTAATGTGGAACGGAATGTGGAAAGGAATGGAATGGAACGTGGAATGCAAAATGGAATGGAATGGAATAGAATGAGGAATGGAATGTGGAATGGAATGGAATGGAATGTGGTAAGGAATGGAAAGGAATGAGGAAAGGAATGTGGAATGGAATGGAAACAAATGTGGAATGGAATGTGGAATACAACGGAATGGAATGCGAAATGGAATGGAATGAAATGTGGAATGGAACGGAATGGAACGTGGAATGGAACGTGGAATGGAATGTGGAATGGAATGGAATAGAATGCAGAATGGAATGGAATGGAATGCAATAAATGAACGGAATGGAGTGTGGAATGGAATGGAATGGAATATGGAATGGAATGGAATGGAATGAAATGTGGAATGGAATGGAATAGAATACAGTGGAATGGAATGTGGAATTGAATGCAATGTGGAATGGAATAGAATGTGGAATGGAATGAAATGGAATGGAATGTGGAATGGATTGGAATGGAATGTGGAATGGAATGGAATGGAATGGAATGGAATGTGAAATGGAATGGAAGGCAATGTGGAATGCAACAGAATGTAGAATGGAATGGAATGGAATGGAATGGAATTGAATGGAAGGCGGAATGAAACCCAAAGGAAAGTGGAATGCATTAGAATGGAATGTGGAATGCCATGGAAAGGAATGTGGAATGGAATGGAATGGAATGTCCAATGGAATGTCGATTGCAAAGAATTGAATTTGGAATGGAATATGGAATGGAATGGAATGGAATAGAATGGAATGTGAAATGGAATGGAATGCAATGTGGAATGTAACAGAATATGGAATGGAAAGGAATGGAGAGGAACGCGGAATGAAATCGAATGGAACGTGGAATGGATTAGAATGGAATGTGGAATGCAATTTAAAGTAATGTGGAAAGGAAAGGAATGGAATGTCCAATGGAATGTGGATTGGAAAGGAATTGAATTTGCAATGGAAAGTGGAATGGAATGGAAAGGAATGTGAAACAGAAATGGAATGTGGAATGGAATGTGGAATGGAATGTGGAATGGAATGGAATAGAATGTGGAATGGAACGTGGAATAGAACCTGGAATGGAACATGGAAAGGAATGTAGAATGGAATGTCGAATGGAACGTGGAATGGAAGGTGGAATGGAAATTGGAAAGGAATGTAGAATTTAATCTGAAATGCAAAGTGAAATGGAATGGAATGGAATGTGGAATGGAACGTGGAATGGAACATGGAATGGAACATGGAATGGAAAGTGGAATGGGATGTGAAATGAATTGTGGAACGGAAAGTGGAATGGAAACGAATGTAACGTGGAATGGAACGTGGAATGAAATGGAATGGAAAGTGGAATGGATCGTGGAATAGAACATGGAAAGGAACGTGGAATGGAATGTGGAATGGAATGTGAAAGGCAATGTGCCATGGAATGGAATGGAATGAAATGGAATGTGGAATGGAAAGTGCAATCGTTCCTGTAATTAAACGTGGAATGGAACATCGAATAGAACTGGAAGGAAATGTGGTATGGAATGTGCAATGGAATATGGAATGGAACGTGAAATTTAATGGATTGGAATGTTGAATGGAAAGTGGAATGGAATGGAATGGAATGAGAAATGGAATGTGGAATGGAATGTGGAATGCAATTGAATGGAATGGGGAATGGAATGGAATGGAATGTGGAATGGAAAGACATGGAACGTGCAATGGGACGTGTAATGGAACTTGGAATACAACATGGAATGGAACTAGGAATGGAAAGTCAAATGGAATGGAATGGAATGTGAACTAGAATGGAAAGGAATGAGGAATGGAAAGTAATGGAATGTGGAATGGAACGTAGAATGGAAAGTGGAATTGAATGGAATGGAACGAGGAATGAAATGTGGAATGGAATGGAATGGAACGTGGAATTGAATGAAATGCAACGTGAAATGGAAAGTGAAATGGAATGGAAAGGAACGTAAAATTTAACGGAATGGAAAGTGGAATGGAACATGGAATGGAACATGGAATGGAATGGATTTGAACGTGTAATGGAATGAAATGGAAAGTGGAATGGACAGGAATGCAACGTGGAATGGGACGTGGAATGGAAAGTGGAAAGGAATCGAATGGAATGTGGAAGGGAATGGAATGGAATGTGAAATGGAATGGAATGGAGTAGAATATAGAATGGAATGGAGTGGAAAGGAATGGAATGGAATGCGGAATGCAATGGAAAGGAAGGTGGAATGGAATGGAATGGAATGGAATGGAATACAACGAAATGTGTAATGGAATGGTATAGAATGGAAACTGAAATATAATTTGGAACGGAATTTGAAATGGAAAGTGGTATTAAATGAGGAATGGAATGGAATGGAAAGTGGAAAGAAATGCAATTGATTGAGAATGGAATGGATGGAATGTGAAATGGAATATTGAATGGAATGTGGAATGGAATGTGGAATGGAATGTGAAATGGAACGGAATGGAATGAGGAATGGAATGTGGAATGGAATGTGGAAAGGAACGTTTAATGGAATGTGGCATGGAATGTGGAGTGGAATGGAAGGGCATATGAAATGGAATGGAATGGAATATTAAATGGAATGGCATGGAATTTGGAAAGGAATGTGGACTGGAATGTGCAACAGAATGCAATGGAAAGTGGAATGGAATGGAATGGAAAGTGGAATGAAATGTGGTATCGAATGGAATGGAGTGGAATGTGGAATGGAATGTGGAATGGAATGGAATGGAATGTGGAATGGAATGTGCAATGGAATAAAATGGAATGTGGAATGGAATGTGGAATGAAATGGAATGGAATGCAATGTGGAATGAAATGCAATGGAATATGGAATGGAGTGGAATGGAATGTGAAAAGGAATGTGCAATGGAAAGCAGAATGGAATGTGGAATGGAATGGAATGGAATGTGGAACGGAATTGAACTTGGAATGTAATGGAATGGAATGTGGACTGGAATGGAATGGAATGGAATGTGGAATGGAATAGATTGGATTTTGGAATAGAATGTGGAATGAATTGTGGAATGGAAGGGAATGGAACAAGGAATGGAACGTGGAATGGGATGTTCAAAGGAATATGGAATGGAAATTTGAATGGAATGGAATGGAACGTGAAATTGAATGTGGAAAGGAATGGAATGGAATGTGGAATGGAACGTAGAATGAAACGTGTAAAGGAATGTGGAATGGAACGTGGAATGGAATGTGAAATGGAATGTGGAAGGGAATGTGGAGGGGAATGAAATGGAATTTAACAGAATGTGGAATGGAACGTGCTATGTATCGTGGAATTGAGTGTGGAATGGATCGTGGAATGGAACGTGAAATGGAATGTGGAATGGAATATGGAATGGAACGTGAAATTGAATGGAATGGAATGTTGAATGGAACGTGGAATGGAATGGAATGGAATGTGGAATGGAATGTGGAATGTTTTGGAATGGAACGTGGAAAGGAACGTGGAAAGGAAAGTCGAATGGAATGGAATGGAATGTGTAATGAAACGCGGAATGGAATGGAATGGAATGTGGAATGGAACGTGGAATTGAAGCTGGAAAAGAACGAGGAATGGAATGGAATGGAAAGTGGAATGGAACTTGGAAAGAATGGAATGGAACTTGGATTGGAATGTGAAATGGAATGTGGAATGGAAAGTGGACTGAAACCGATTGGAATGTAGAATGGAATGGGATGGAACCTGGAATGCAATGTGGAATGGAATGTGAAATGGAACGTGGAATGGAAAGTGGAGTGAAAGGGAATGGAATGTGGAATGGAATGGAATGTGGAATGGAATGGAATGGAATGTGGAATGGAAAGGAATGGAACATGAAATGGGTCGTGGAATGGAGCAAGGAATGCATCGTGGAATGGAACGTGGAATGGAATATGGAATGCAACGGAATGGAATGTGGAATCGAATGGAATGGAATATGGAATGGAATTGAAAGGAGTGGAATGTGGATTGGAATTGAAAAGAATGGAATGGAAGGCAGAATGCGATGGAATGGAATGTGGAATGGAATGGAATGGAATGGAGTGTGGAATGGAATGGAATGGAATGGAATGTGCAATTGAATGGAATGGATTGAGGAATGGAATGGATTAGAATGTGGAATGCAATGGAATGCAACTTGGAATGGAATGTGGAATGGAATGTGGAATGGATTGTGCAATGGAATGAAATGGAATGTGGAATAGAATGGAGTGTAATGGAATGTGGAATGGAATTTGGAAAGGAATGCGGAGTGGAATGGAATGGAATGTAGAATGAAATGGAATGGAATGTAGAATGGAATGGAAAGGAAATTGAAATAGAATGTGGAACGGAATGAGAAATGGAATGTGGAATGGAATGTGGAATGAAATGAAAAGGAATGTCGAATGGAATGGTATGGAACGTGGAATGGAATGGAATGGAACATGGAATGGAAGGTGGAATGGAACATGGAATGGAAAGTGGAAAGCATGTGGAATGGAATGTGGAATGCAATGGAATGGAATGTGGTATGAAATGTGAAATGGAATGCAACGGAATGTGGAAAGGAATATGGAATGTAATGTAATGGAATGAGAATGGAATGTGGAAAGGAGTGGAATGGAATGTTTAATGGAATGCATTGGAATGTTTAATGGAATGTGGAATGAAATGCGGAATTGTAGGGATTGGAATGTGGAATGCAATGTGGAATGGAATGTGGAATGAAACGTCGAATGGAACGTGGAGTTGAATGGAATGGAACATGGAACAGAATGTGGAATGGAATGGAAGGGAATGTGGAATGAACTTTGGAGTGTAATAGAAAGGAATGTGGAACGGAATGGAATGGAATACTGAATGGAAAGTTGAATGGAACAGAATGGAATGTGGAATGGAATGTGCAATGCAAAGTGGGATGGAAATTTTAATGGAATGGAATGGAATGTGGAATGGAATGTGGAATGGAATGGAATGGAATGTGGAATGGAATGTGGCAGGAAATTTAATGGAATGCGGAATGGAAAGTGGATTGAAATGTAGAATGGGTTGTGGAATTGAAAGTGGAATGGAATGGATTCGAAAGTGGAATGGAACGTGGAATGGAATTGAACGGAAAGAGCAACGGTGTATGGAATGGAACTTGTAATGGAATGGAATGGAATGTGGAATGGAAAGTGAAATGCAATGGAATTGATCGTGGAATATAACGTCTAATGGAACGTGGAATGGAATGTGGAATTGAACATAGGATAGAATTTGGAATCAAGTGTGGAATGGAACGGAATGGAATATGGAAAGGAATGTGGAATTGAGTGTGAAATAGAACGTGGAATGGAATGGAATGGAATGTGGAATGGATCGTGGAATGGAATGGAATGGAATGGAATGGAATGTGTAATGGAATGTGGAATGGAATGTGCAATAGAATGGAATGAAATGAGGAATGAAATGTTAATTGGAATGGAATGGAATGTGGAATGGAATGGAATGGAATGGAATGTGGAATGAAATTTAACGGACATTGGAATGGAATGTGGAATGGAATGTGGAATGGAATGGAATGGAATTTAAGGGAATAAGGAATGGCAAGTGAAATGGAATGCAACAGATTGTGGAATAGAATCTGAAATGAAACGCAATGGAATGAGAATGGAACGTGGAATGGAATGTGGAACGGACTGCGGAATGGAATGTGGAATGGAATGTGGAATTGAATGGAATGTGGAAAAGAATGTGGAATGGAATGTGGAATTAAATTGAATGGAATGTGGAATGGAATGAAATGGAATGTGGAAAGGAATCTGGAATGGAGTGCAATGGAATGTGGAATGGAATGGAATGGAATGTGGAATGGAATGTGGAATGGAATGTGCAATGGAATGGAATGAAATGTGGAATGAAACGTGTGTTGTAAAGGAATGGAATGTGGAATGCAATGGAGTGGAATGGGGAATGGAATTAAACGGACATTGGAAAGGAACGTGGTTTGGAATGTGGAACGGAATGTGGAAAGGAATGTGGAAAGGAATGTGGAAAGGAATGTGGAATGAAATGTGGAATGGAACGGAATTAAACGTGGAATGGAATGTGGAATGAAATGTGGAATGGAACGTAGAATTCAATGGAATGGAATGTGGAATGGGACGTAGAGTGGAATGTGGAAGGGAATTTGGAATGGAACGTGGAATGGAATGGAATGGAATGTGTATAGGAATGGAATGGAATGTGGAATGGAATGTGGAATGGAATGTGGAATAGAATGGACTGGAAATTGGAATGGTGTGGAATGGAATGTTGATTGGAACGTGAAAGGGAAAGTGCAATGTAACGTGGAATGGAAAGCAATGCAATGTGGAATGGAATGCAGTGGAATGTGGAATGGAATGGAATGTAGTGTGGAATGGAATGTGGAATGGAATGGAATGGAATATTGAATAAAATGCGTAATGGAATGGAATGGAATGCGAAGTGGAATGGAATGCAATGCGAAATGGAACGTGGAATCGAACGAGGAATGGAACGTGGAATGGAACGTGGAATGGAACGTGGAATGGAACTTGGAATGGAATGTGGAATGGAATGGAAAAAATGAGAATGAAATGGATTGGAATTTGGAATAGAATGTGGTATGGAATGGAATGGAATGTTGAATGGAAAAGAATGGAATGGTAAGGAATGTGGAATGGAGTAGAATGGAATGGAATGGAATGTGGAATGGAATGGAAAGGAATGTGGAATGGAACGTGGAATGGAATGGAATGGAACGTGGAATGGGTTGTATAATGGAATGAGGAATAGAACGTTCAATGGAACCTGGAATGGAATGGAATGGAACGTGGAATGGAATGTGGAATGGAATGCGGAATGGGACGTGGAATACAATGTGCAATGTAATTTGGAATGGAAAGGAATGGAATGTGGAATGGAAAGGAACGGAATGTGGAATAGAATGTGGAATAGAATGGAATGGAACGCAGAATAGAATGCGAAATTGAATGGATAGTAATCCGGAATGGAATGGAAAGGAATGGTATGGAATGTGGAATGGAACGTGGAACGGAAACTGGAATGGAGCGTGGAAGGGAACGTGGAATGGAATGGAATGGAATGTGCAATGGAATGTGGAATAGAATGTGGAATACAACGTGGAATTGAATGTGGATTTGAACGTGAAATGGAAGGTGGAATGGAATGGAATAGAACGTGGAATGGAAAGTGGAGTGGAATGGAATGGAATGTGGAATGGAATGGAATGGAATGTGGAATGGAAATGAATGGATCGAGGAATGGAACATGGAATGGAACGTGGAAAGCAACGTGGAATGGAACGTGGAATGTGATGAGAAATGGAATGTGATGGAATGGGGAATAGAATGGAACAGAATGTGGAATGGAATGAAATGGAGTGGAATGTGGAATGGAATGGAATGGAATGGAATGGAATGCGGAATGCAACGGAATGAAATATGGAATGGAATGTATTGGAATGGAATGGAATGGAATGGAATTGAAAGAGGCATGCAATGGAATGGAATCTAATGGAATTTGGAATAGAATGGAATGGAATGTGGAATGGAATGGAATGTTATGTGAAATGGAATGTGGAATAGAATGTGGAATGGAAAGTGCAAAGGAAAGTGGAATGGAATGGAATGGAATGTAGAATGGAAAGTGGAATTGAATCGAATGGAATGTGGAATGGAAAGTAGAATGGAATGGAGTGGAACGTGGAATCGAATGTGGAATGGATCGTCGAATGGAATGGTCAATGGAATGTGGAAGTGAACGTGGAATGGAATGGAATGGAAAGAGGAATGGGACGTGAAATGTACTATAAAGGAATGAAATGGAATGTGAATGGAATGTAATGGAATATAGAAAGGAATGTGGAAAGGAATGTGGAATGGAATGTGGAATGGAACGGATTGGAATGTGGAATGGTATGTGGAATGGAATGTAGAATGGAGAGTGGATTTGAATGGAATGGAATGTCGAATGGAACGTGGAATGTAACGGAATGGAATGTGGAATGGAATGTCAAAGGGAATATGAAATGGAAAGTGGAATAGAATGGAATGGAATGTCAAATAGATCATGGAATGAAATGGATTGGAACGTGGCATGAAACTTGAAGTGGAAGGTAGAACTGAACGTGGAATGGAATGTGGAATGGAACATGGAATGGAACGTGGAATGGAATGTGGAATGTAACCTGGGATGGAATGGAATGGAAGGTGAAATGAAACGTGGAATGGAATGCAATGGAACATGGAACGGAAAGTGGAATGGAATGAGGAATGAAATGTGGAATGGAGAGTGGAATGGAAGGGAATGGAACGTGGAATGGAATGTGGCATGAAATGTCGAATAGAAAGGAGTGGAATGTGGAATAGAATGTGGACGGGAATAGAATGAAATCCGGAACGGAATGGAATGGAACGTGGAAAAGAACGTGGAATGGAACATGAAATGGAATGTGGAATGGAAAGGAATGGAAGGAAATATGGAAAGGAATGGAATGGAATGCATAATGGAATATGTAATGTAAAGTGGAATGGAATGGAATGGAATGGAATTGAAAGGAATGAGGAATGAAATGGAATGGAATGTGGAATGGAAAGGAATGGAATGCGGAATAGAAGGGAATTTTATAGAATGTGAATTGGAATGTAATGGAATGGAAAGGAATGTGGAACGTAATGTAATGGAATGCAATGGAATGTCGAAAGGAATGCAATGGAATGGAATGGAATGAGGAACTGAATCAATTGGGAAGTGGAATGTAATTGAACGGAATATGGAATGCAATGGAATGGAATGGAATGGAAGGTTGAAAGGAATATGAAATTCCATTCCATTCCATATCCCTTTCCATTCAATTCCGCATTCCATTCAATTGCATTCCACATTTCATTCCACATTCCATTCCATTACATTGCACAATCCTTTCCATTCCATTCCACATTCCATTCCACATTACATTCCACATACCATTCCATTCCATTCCACATTCCATTCCATTGCAGCTCACATTCCATTCAATTCCATTCAACATTCCATTCCACATTCCATTCCTTTCCATTCCACATTCCATTCAATTCCATATTCCATTCCATTCAATTGCATTCCACATTTCATTCCATTACACGTTCCATTCCCTTCCATTCCACATTGCATTCCATTCCATTCCATTCCACATTCCATTCCATTACATTCCACATTCCACTCCATTCTATTCCACGTTCCATTCCTAATTCCATTACACATTACTTTCCATTCCATTCCACGTGTCATTACATTCCGTTCCAAGTTCCATTCCACTTACCATTCCATTCATTTCCACTTACCATTGCATAATCCATTCCGTTCCATTTCACATATCATTCCATTCCATTATCTTCCATTACACATTCCATTCAAATCCATTCCACATTCCATTCACTTCCATTCAATTCCATTCCACATTCCATTCCATTCCATTCCACATTGAATTCCATTCCATTCCAGGTTCCATTCCATTCCATTCCACGTTCCATGGCATTCCATTCCACATTCCAATCCATTCCATTCCACATTGCATTCCATTCCATTCCATTCCACATTCCATTCCATTCCATTCCACACTGCATTCCTTTCCATTCCATTCCGTTTCACATTGCATTCCATTCCATTCCATTCCACATTCCATTGAATTTTCCTTTCTATTCCATTCCACATTCTATTCCATTCCCTTCCACGTTTCATTCCACACACCATTAGACATTCCATTCCATTCCATTCCACATTCCATTCCACATTCCATTCCATACCATTCCACATTCCACACCATTCCATTCCACATTCCATTCTTCATTCCATTACATTCCATTTCACGTTTCATTCCACATTCCATTCCATCACATTCCACATTCCATTCCACTTTCCATTACATTGCACTCCACATTCCATTCCACATTCCACTCCAGATTCCATTCCATTCCATTCCACATTCCATTCCAAGCATTAGACATACTATTCCGCATTCCATTTCATTCCGTTCCACATTCAATTACACATTCCATCACAATCCATTCCACATTCCATTCGATTGCATCAATATTCCATTCCATTTCATTCCACATTTCATTCTGAATTCCACTCCATTCCATTCCACGTTCCATGCCATTCCATTCCACATTCTATTCCATTGAATTCCACATTCCATTCCATTACACTCCACATTCCATTCCATTCAATTCCACGTTCCGTTCTATTCCATTCCAAGTTCCATTCCATTTCACCTTCCATTCCATTGCATTACATGATCCATTCCATTCCAATCCAAGTTCCATTTCGCATTCCATTCCATTGCATTACACATTCCATTCCATTCAATTCCATATTGCATTCCACAGTAAATTACCATTCCATTCCATTCCATTCCATATTCCATTCCAAGCATTCCACATTCCATTCCACATACAATTCCATTCCGTTCCACATTCCATTCCACATTCCATTGCATTCAATTCCACATTCCATTTCACTGCATTTAACATTCCATTCCTTTCCATTGCACACTCAATTCCACATTCCATTTCTTTCCATTCCACATTCCATTCCACATTCCATTCCATTTCATTCCACGTTCCATTCCAAATTCCATTCCATTCCATTCCACATTCCTTTCCATTCCATTCCACTCCACATTCCTTTCCATTCCATTCCACATTTCATTCAATTCCATTCACTTTCCATTCCACATTCCATTCCATTCCACAATCTATTACATTCCATTGCACATTCCATTCCAAATTCCATTACATTCCTTTCCACATTCCATTCCAATGCAGTTCACATTCCATTCTATTCCATTCCACATTCCATTCCATTCCATTCCACATTCCATACCATTTCGTATTCCATTCCATTTCATTCCATTCCACATTCAATTCCAATCCACGTTCCATTACACATTCCATTCTATTCCGTTCCACATTCCATTCCATTCCACATTCCATACCATTCCATTCCACATTCCATTCCATTCCATTTCAAATTGCATTCCATTCCATTCCATTCTATTCCATTCCATTCCATTCCACATTCCATTCCAAATTCCATTCCATTCCATTCCATTCCATTCCACATTCCATTCCTTTCCATTCCGCATTCCATTGTACGTTCCATTTCACGTTCCATTCCACGTTAAATTGCACGTTCCATTCCACATTCCATTCCGTTCCATTCAACTTTCCATTCCATTCAATTGGACATTTCATTCCATTCCATTCCATTCCATTCCACGTAGAATTCTACAATCCATTCCAGGTTCCATTCCATTACATTCCAAATTCCATTGCACATTCCATTCCATTCCATTGCATTCCACATTCCATTCCTTTCCATTCCACATTTCATTTCAAATTCCATTCCATTCCTTTCCATTCCTTTCCAAATTCCATTGAACATTGCATTCCATTCAGTACAATTCCACATTCCAATCCACATTCCATTAAATACCATTCCACATTCTATTCCACATTCCATTGCATTCCATTCCATTCCATTCCATTGCATTCAATTCCACATTCCATTCCACATTCCATTCCGCATTCCATTGCACAGTCCATTCTACTTTCCATTCCACGTTCTATACTTTTTCATTCCATGTTCCATTCCACATTCCATTCCATTCCATTCCAATTTCCATTTCATATTCCATTGCACATTCCTTTCCACATTACATTCCATTCCATTCCATTCCTCATTCCTTTCAAAATTCCATTCCATTCCTTTCCACAATCAATTCCATTACACTTCACATTTCATTTCTCATTTCCTTGGGTTCCATTCCACATTATATTCCAAGTTCCATTCCATTCAGTTCCACGTTCCATTCCACGTTTCATTCCACATTCCATTCCACAATTCATTCCGTTCCATTCCACAATCAATTCCATATTCCATTCCACATTCCAATCCATTGTATTCCACATTCCATTGCACACTGCATTCCGTTCCATTTCACCTTCCATTCTCATTCCATTGAATTACGTTCCACATTCCATTCCACATTCCATTCCACTTTCCATTCCTTGTTGCATTCCATGCTCCATTCCTCCTTCCTTTGCATTCTATTCCATGTTCCATTCCATTCCATTCCACGTTTCATTTCTTTCCGTTCCGCATTCCATTCCACATTCCATTTCACAATTCTTTCCATTACATTCCATTCCATTTCATTCCACATTCCATTCCATTCCATACCACATTCCATTCCATTCCATTGCACATTCCTTTCAACATGCCATTCCTCATTCCATTCCTTTCCATTCTATTCCAGATTCCATTCATTTCCATTGCAAAATCCATTCCATATTACACTCCAGGTTCCATTCTACTGCATTCCACATTCCAATCCATTTCATTCCTCATTCCATTCTTTAAATTCCACATTCCATTCCATTCCATTCCATTCCATTTAATTCCACATTCTGTTCCTTTCCATTCTATTCCAGATTCCCTTCCATTCCATTAAATTCCACATTCCATTCCATTCCGTTTCATTCCATTGCATTCCACATTCCATTCCATTCCATTCCATTCCATTCCATTCCACATTCCATTCAATTGCATTCCAAATTCCATTCCATTCCATTCCATTCCACATCCACTCCATTCAATTCCATTCCGCATTCCTTTCCATTACATTCCACATTCCATTCCATTGCAATCCACATTCAATTCCACGTTCCATTCCACGTTGTGTTCCATGTTCCAATCCAAGTCCCATTTCACATTCAATTCTTTTCCAATCCTCTATCCATTCCATTGCATTCTACATTCCATTCCATTCTATTCCACATTCCATTCCATGTTCCATTCCATTACATTCAACGTTCCATTCCACGTTCCATTCCACATTCCATTCCACATTCCAATGCATTAAATTCCACATTCCATTCAATTCAATTTCATTTTCCATTGCATATTCCGTTCCACATTCCATTCCGCATTCCATTTCACCTTCCATTCCATGATCCATTCCATATTGAATTCCACGATACATTGCAGGTTCCATTCCACATTCCATTCCATTCCATTCCATTCCACTCCACTTTCCCTTCCACATTCCTTTCCATGTTCCATTCTACATTCTGTTCCACATTCCATTCCATTCCATTCCACGTTCAATTCCATGTTCCATTCCATTCCATTCAACTTTCCATTCTGTATTCCATTGCACATCCCATTCCACATTCCATTCCATGTTCCATTCCACGTTCCATTCCATGTTCCATTCCACATTCCATTCCATTCCTTTCCACTTTCCATTCCACATTCCATTCCACATTGCATTCCACATTACATTGCATTCCATTCCACATACCATTCCACATTCCATTCCACATTCCATTCCACATTCCATTCCACATTCCATTCCGTTCCATTCCACTTTCCATTCGACATTCCATTCCATTTTCCAATTCACTTTCCATTACATTACATTCCACATTCGATTCTCATTGCATTGCATTTCATTGCACATTGCATTCCACATTCCATTGCATTCAAATTCGCAATCCATTCCACATTCAATTCCATTCCAGATTCCATTCTGCATTCCATTCCACAATCCATTCCATTCCTTTGCAAATTCCATTCCACTCCATTCCATTTCATGTTCCATTCCACTTTCCTTTAAGTTCCATTCCACATTCCATTCCACATTCCAGTCCATTCCATTACACATTCCATTCCATTACAATCCAAATTTCATTCCACAAATCATTCCATTCCATTCCACATTCCATTCCACATTCCATTCCCTTCCATTCCACATTCAATTCCATTGCATTCAATTGCATTCCACGTTCAATGGCTTGTTCCACTCCTCATTCCATTCTATTCCACTCCACGTTCCAATTCACACTCAATTCCACAATCCATTCCACATTCCATTCCGTTCCATTGCACGTTCCATTCCACATTCCATGCCACATTCAATTCCACATTCCTTTCCACGTTCCATTGCATGTTCCATTCCACATTCCATTCCATTCCATTGCACTTTCCATTCCATTCCATTACACATTCCTTTCCATTCAGTTGCTTATTCCTTTCCATCCCATTGCATTCCACTTTCCATTCCATTTCATTCCACATTCCATTCCACATTCTATTCCACGTTCCTTTCCATTTCATTCCACATTCCATTCCATTCCACTCCACATGCCATTACATTCGATTCCGCATTCCTTTCCACATTCCATTCCACATTCCATTCCACATTCCATTCCATTCCATTCCACATTCCATTCCACATTCCGTTCCATTCCACATTCGTTTAGACATTCCATTCCACATTACATTCCTTTCCATTCCACTTTCCGTTCCACATTCCATTCCACTTTCCGTTCCAAACCATTCCACATTCCATTCCATTCCATTACACACTCCATTCCACATTCCACTCTGTTCCATTGCACATTCCATTCCACATTCCTTTCCACATTCCATTTCGTTCCATTACTCTGTCCATTGCATTTCATTCCACATTCCTTTCCACATTCTACTCCATTCCATTCCACGTTCCATTCCATTCCATTCCACATTACATTCCACATTTTATTCCACATTACATTCCCCCTTCCATTCCATTGCATTTCAGGTTCCTCTCCCCATTCCATTCCATTACAAATTCCATTCCATATTCCATTCCATTTCATTGCACATTCCATTCCACTTTCCATTCCATTCCATTCCACATTCCTTTCTATTGCATTCCACGTTCCATTCCACGTTCCATTTCATTCCATACCACTTACATTTCCGCATTGCATTCCACAGTCCATTTCACATTACATTCCTTTCCATTCCACATTCCATTCCACATTCCATTCCACATTTCATTCCATACCATTCCACATTGCTTTCCACATTCCATTCCATTGCATTCCACATTTCATGCCACATTCCATTCCATTCCATACCACAATCCATTCCCCATTCCATTCCATTCCATTCAAAATTCCACTCCACATTCCATTCCATTCCATTCAATTTCATTCCACATTCCTTTCCATTTCATTCCACATTTGATTCCGTTTCATTGCAGGTTCCTTTCCATTTCATTCCACATTCCATTCCATTCCATTCCACGTTCCATTCCATTCCATTCCACTTTCCATTCCATTCCATTCCACATTCCATTCCACATTCCATATCACAAACCATTCCATTTCATTCCACTTTCCATTGCATTCCATTCTACTTTCCATTCCATTAATTTCCACATTCCATTCCTTTCCACATTCCATTCCACCTTTCATTCCACGTTCCATTCCATTCCACGTACCATTCCACGTTCAATTCCATCTTCCACTCTATTCCATTCCACGTTCCATTCCACATTCCATTGCCTTTCATTTCAAGTTCCCTTCCACATTCCTTAGCACATTCCATTCGATTTTCTATTGCAATCCATTGCACATTCCATTCCATACTACACTCGGCATTCCATTCCCCATTCCATTCCACATTCCATTCCACATTTCATTCCACAACACATTCCATTCCATTGCACATTCTATTCCACATTCCATTCCACATTCCATTCGACATTCCATTCCATTTCATTCCACATTCCATTTCACATTCCATTACACGTTCCATTCCACTTTCCTTTCCTCATTCCATTCCAACTTCCATTCCATTCCATTCCTCATTTCAGTCCACTTTCCTTTCCATTACTTTCCGCTTTCCTTTCCATATTTCATTCCACCCTCCATTCCACGTTGCATTCCGTTCCATTCCACCATCCTTTCCACACTCCATTTCACATTCCATTCCATTACATTCCACATTCCGTTGCACATTCCATTCAAAATTCCATTCTACATTCCATTCCATTCGTTTCCACATTCCATTCCTTTCCATTAGTTTCCACATTCCATTCCGCATTCCCTTCCTTTCCATTCCACATTCCATTAAGCATTCCATTCCACTTTCCATTCCATTCCATTCCACATTCAATTACGTGTTGCATTCTATTTTATATCACGTTCCATTCCACGATTCATTCCACATTCCATTCCACATTCCATTCCAAATTCCATTTCACATTCCATTCCTCATTCCATTTGGTATTCCATTCCATTCCAATTCACATTCAATTACACATTCCATTCCAATCCATTCCACATTCCATTCCACATTGCATGCCACATTCCATTGCATTCCATTTCATATTCCTTTCCACTTTCCATTCCATTGCATTCCGCATCCCATTCCATTCCATTCGATTCCATTCCACATTCCACCGCATTCAATAACATTCCATATTCCATTCCATTCCATTCTACACTCCATTCCATTGCATTCCACATTCCGTTCCACGTTGCATTCCATGTTCCATTCCACTACCCATTTCACGTGCCATTCTTTTCTATTCCACATTCCATTCCATTCAATTCCACATTCCATTCCACGTTCCATTCCATTTCATTCAACTTTCCATTCCACATTGCATTCCACATTCCAATCCAAGTTCCATTCCATTCTTTCCATGTTCCATTCCACTTTCCATTCCATTCCATTCCACGTTCCATTCCACATTCCATGGACCATTCCATTCCACATTCCATTCCTCATTCCATTCCAATTTCAACCCCACTTTCCATTCTACATTCCATTCCATTATATTCCACGTTCCATTTCATATTCCATTTCATTCCATTCCACTTTCCTTTCCAGATTCCTTTTCACATTCCATTCCATTACATTCTGCATTCCATTTCACATTCCATTCCATTGCACTCCACGTTCCATTGAACATTCCATTCCATTCAATTCCACTTTTCATTCTATATTCCATTCCACATTCCATTCCACAATCCATTTAAAGTGGAATGTAACGGAATGGAAGGTGGACTGAAACGAGGAATCCAATGGAATGGAAGGTGGAATGGAACCTGGAATGGAACGTGGATTGGAATGTAGAATGGAATGTGGAATGGAATGGAATAGAATCTGGAATGGAATGTGGAAAGGAATGTGGAATGGAATGGAATGGGTTGTAGAATGAAATGTGGAATGGAATGTGGAATGGAAGGGAATGGGATGTAGAATGAAATGTGCAGTTGAATGTGGAATGGAATGTGGAATGGAATGGAATGGGTTGTAGAATGAAATGTGGAATGGAATGTGGAATGGAAGGGAGTGGGATGTAGAATGAAATGTGCTATTGAATGTGGAATGGAATGTCGAGTGGAGTGTGTAATTGAATGTGGAATGGAACGCAATGGAATGTCAAATGGAATGTGGAATGGAATGTGGAAGGGAACTTGAATTGTAAGGGAATGGAAATTGGAATGGAACGTGGAATGGAATAGAGTGGAACATGGAATGGGACGTGGAATGGAATGCGGAATGGAATGGAATGGAACGCGGAATGTAATGTGGAATGGAATGTGGAAATGAACGGAATGTGGAAAGGAATGGAATGGAATGTTAAATGGAATGCAATGGAATGTAGAATGGAATGGAATGGCATGTGATATGGAATGAGGAATGGAATTCGGAATGGAATGGAAAGGAAAGTGGAATGGAACGGAATGGAACGTGGATTGGATTGTGGAATGGAATGGAATGGAAAGTGGAATGGAATTGAATGGAATGTGGAATGAAATGGAAAGGAATGAGGAATGAAATTTGAATGGAATGGAACGGAATCTGGAGTGGAATGTGGAATGGATTGGCATGAAATGGAATTGAATGGAAAGTAGAATTGAATGGAATGGAATGTGGAATGCAATGGAATGGAATTGAATGTAGAATTCAATGGAATGGAATGTAGAAACTAATGGAATAGAATGTGGACTAGTATGGAATGCAATGTGGAATAGAATGTGGAATGGAATGTGGAATGGAATGTAGAAAGTAATTGAATGGAACGTGGAATGTAACAGAATGGAAAGTGGAATAGAATGCAACGGAATGGAATGTGGAATAGAATGGAAGGCAATGGAATGGAATGTGGAATGGAATTGAATGGAATGTGGAATGCAACGGAATGGAATGAAATGTGGAATTAAATGGAAAGGAATGTCGAAAGGAATGGAATAGAATGTGAAATGGAATGGAATGGAACGTGGATTAGAATGTGGAATGGCATGTGGAATGGAATGTGGAATGTAATTGAATGGAATGTGGAATATAATGGAATGGAATGTGGAATGGAATGGAATGGAATGGAATGTGGAATAGAATGGAATGCAAAGGAATGCAATGTGGAATGGAATGGAAAAGAATGTAGAATGGAATATTGATTGGAATGTGGAATGGAATGTGTAATGAAATGTGGAATGGAATGTGGAATGATAGGTGGAATGGAAAGGAATGTAATGTGGCATGCAATGTGGAATGGAATGTGGAATGGAAAGTCTAAAGGAATGGAATGGAAAGTGGAATGGAACATGCAATGGAATGAAATGGAACGTGGAGTGGAAAGTGGAATGGAACGTGGAAGGGAATTTGGAATGGAGTGAAATGTGGAATGGAATGGAATGTGGAATGGATAGTTGAATGGAATGTTGAATGGAATGGAAAGGAATGTGGAATGGAATGTTAAATGGAATCTGGAATGAAATGTGGAATGGAATGTCGAAGTGAACATAAAAGGGAATTGAATGGAATGTGGAATGGAATGTGGAATAGAATGTGGAATGGAATGTGGAATGGAATGGAATGGAATGTGGAATGTAATGTGGAATAGAATTTGGAAAGTAATGTGGAATGGAATGTAATGTGGAATGGAATGGATTGGAATGTGGAATGGAATGTGAAATCGAATGTGTAATGGAATGTGGAATGGAATGGATTGAAATGTGCAGTGGAATGTGGAATGTAATAGAATGGAACGTGGAATGGACCATGGAACGGAACGTGGAATGGAACGTGGAATGGAACGTGGATTGAAATGTGGAATGGAATGGAATGGAATGTGGAATGGAATGTTGAAAAGAAAGCAATGAAATGTGGAATGGAATGTGGAAAGGAAAGGAATGGAATGTTAAATGGAATGGAGTGGAACTTGGAAAAGAATGTGGAATGGAATGTGGAAGGGAATGTGCAATGGAATGGAATGGAATGAGGAGTGGAATGGAATGAAATGTGGAATGGAATGTTGAAAAGAAAGCAATGAAATGAGGAATGGAATGTGGAATGGAAAGGAATGGAATGTTAAATGGAATGGAGAGGAACTTGGAAAAGAATGTGAAATGGAATGTGGAAGGGAATGTGCAATGGAATGGAATGGAATGTGAAATGGAAACAGAATGGAATGTGATATTCCAATAGAATGGGATATGGAATGGAATGGAATGGAATGTGGAATGGAACGTGGAATGAAACGGAGTGGAACTTGCAATGGAATGTGGAATGGAATGGAATGGAATGTGGAATTGAAAGGAATGGAATGGAACGGAAAGGATTATTCCACATTCTATTGCATTGCATTCCATTCCACATTCCATTCCATTCCATTCCACATTCCATTCCACATTCCATTCCACTCCATTCCACCTTCCATTCCACATTCCATTCTATTGCATTCCATTTCTTTCCACATTCCATTCCATTCCACCTTCCATTCCACATTGCATTCCATTTCATTCCACATTAAATTCCATTCCAAATTCCATTATATTCCACCTTCCATTATACGTTGCATTCCACATTCCATTCCATTCCATTCCATATTCAATTTCGTGTTCCATTCCACTACATTCCATGTTCCATTCCACTCCATTCCGCTTTCCATTACTTTCCACTTTCCATTCCATTCAATTCCACTTTCCATGCCATTCCATTTCACGACCCATTCAACTTTACATTCCACGTTGCATTCCACTTTCCATTCCACGTTCCAGTCCATTCCATTACACGTTTCACTACTTATTCCATTCCACATTCCATTCCATTCCATTCCAGATTCAATTTCACAATGCATTCCATTCCATTCCACGTTCCATTCCATTCGATACCATTCCATTCTATTCCACATTGCATTCCATTCCATTCCATGTTACATTTCATATTCCATTCGCCATTGCAGTTTGTCCCATTCCATTCCTTTCCACGTTCCATTCCACATTCCATTCCACGTTCCATTCCACATTCCTTTCCACATTCCATTCCACTCCATTCCACATTCAATTCCACATTCCATTCCATTCAATTACACCTTCCATTCCTTTCCATTCCATTTCATTACATTCCACATTCCATTCCACTCCATTCCATTCGACATTCCATTCCTTTCCATTCCACATTCCATTCCTTTCCATTCCACATTCCATTGCACGTTCCAATCCGTTTCATTCCAGGTTCCATTCCACATCCCATTTCATTCCATTCCATATCCCATTCTATTTGAATATCACATTCCATTCTGTTTCCATTTCACATTCCTTTCCATTCCATTCCACATTCTTTTCCATTCCATTCCACTTTCCATTGCATTCCATTCCACATTCCATTGCATTGCATTCCATTCCACATTCCATTCCATTCCATTCCGCCTTCCATTCCACATTCCATTCTATTCCATTCCACATTGCATTCCATTTCATTCCACATTCCATTCCATTCCACCTTCCATTCCACATTGCATTCCATTTCATTCCACATTCCATTCCATTTCAAATTCCATTCTACATTCCAGTACATTCCCTTCCACATTCCATTCCACATTCCATTCCATTGCATTCTATTCCATTCCATATTCCAATCCATTCCATTCCACGTTCCATTCAAGTTCCATTCCACGTTCACTTCCATTCCATTCTATTCCACATTCCATTCCATTCCATTACACATTCCATTCCACATTCCATTCCACATTCCATTCCATTCCTTTCCGTTCCTCATTTTATTCCATTCCATTCCAAGTTCCATTCACCGTTCCTTTGCTTTCCATTCCATATTCCCTTCCACATTCCATTCCAATTTTTATTTTATTCCATTCCCTTCCACATTCCATTCCATTACATTACACATTCTATTCCAAATTCCACTCCATTCCATTCCACATACTATTGCATTCCACATTCCATTCCATTCCATTCCATTCATCATTCAATTCCATTCCATTCAACTTTCCATTCCGTTCCATTCCATGTTCCATTCATTTCCATTCCACTTTCCATTCCACGTTCCATTCCATGTTCCTTTCCACATTCCACACTACATTACATACAATTTCATTCCATTGCATTCCTCATTCCTTTCCACATTTCATTAAATTCCATTCAATTCCACCTCCCATTCCATTCCATTCCACATTCCATTCCACATTCCATTACACATTCCATTACACATTCCGTTGCACATTCCATTCCAAATTCCATGCCATTCCATTACATTCCACATTCCATTCCATTCCAATACATTCTACATTCAATTCCATCCCATTCAATTCCATGTCCCATTCCACATTCCATTCCTTGCCATTCCACATTCCACTCCATTCCATTGCACATTCCATGCCATTCCACACCTTTCCAGTCCAAATTCCAATCCATTCCATTCAATTCCACATTCCATTCCACTTTCCATTCTGCATTCCGTTCCATTCCATTCCGCATTCCGTTCTATTCCATTCCGCATTCCATTCCATTCCATTCCATTCAATTCCACATTCCATTCCATTGCATTCCATTCCAATCCACTTTCCATTCCACATTGCATTCCAAGCCATTCCACATTCCATTCCTTTCCATTGCACATTCCATTCCATTTCAGTTCAAATTCCAATCCATTCCATTCAATTCCACATTCCATTCCACTTTCCATTCCGCATTAAGTTCCATTCAGTTCCACATTCCATTCCATTCCATTTCATTCCACATTCCATTCCATTCCATTCCATTCCACATTCCATTGCATTTCACTCCAATCCAACTTCCATTCCACATTGCATTCCAAGCCATTCCACATTCCATTCCTTTCCATTGCACATTCCATTCCATTCCATTCCAGTCTACATTCCATTCCTTTCCATTCGACATTACATTCCATTGAATTCCACATTCCATTCCATCCCTTTCAACTTTCAACTCCTTGCCATTCCACATTCCATTACACATTCCGTACCATTATATTACAGATTCCATTCCATTCCAATCTATCCCATTCCATTAGATTCCACTTCCCATTCCAATCCATTGCACATTCCATTCCCTTCCTTTCCATTCCACATTAAATTACATTCCATTCCACCTTCCATTCCAACCCATTCCACATTCCATTCCACTTTCCATTCTATTCCATTTCAAATTCCATTCCACATTCCATTCTATTCCATTCCCCTTTCCTTTCCATTCCAATCCATTCTTTTCCATGCCATACCATTCCATTCCACTTCATTCCACATTCCAAGCATTCCATTCCATTCGGTTTCCAATCACACATTACCTTCTATTCCACTTCAAATTCAATTCCATTCCATTCTATTCCATTCCATAACATTCCACACTCCATTCCATATTCCATTCCATTCCATTCCACATTTCATTCAATTCCATTCCACATTCTATTCCATTCCATTCCATTCCACACTCCATTCCACATTCAGTTCCGTGCCATTCCATTCCTTTCCCCATTCCATTCCATATTCCATTCCATTCCCCATTCCATTCCACATTCCATTCCATTCCATTCCACATTCCATTCCATTCCATTCCACATTCCATTCCATTCCATTCGACATTCCATTCCATTGTATTCCACATTCCGTTCCATTCCCTTCCATTCCATTCTGCATTCCATTCCATATTCCATTCAATTCCATTCCACATTCCATTCCTTTCCGTTGCACATTCCATTGCATACCATTCCACATTGAATTCCACATTCCTTTCCAGTCCACTTCATATTCCATTGCACATTCAATTCCATTCCACATTCAATTCCACATTCCATTACACTCCATTCCAAATTCCATTCCACATTATATTCAACATACCATTGCATTCCATTCCACATTCAATTCCATTCCATTCCATTCCACTCCATTAGACATTCCATTCCACATTCAATTTCATTCCATTCCACATTGCATTCCACATTCCATTCCACTCCATTAGACATTCCATTGCACATTCAATTCCATTCCATTCCACATTCCATTCCACATTCCATTCCATTCCACATTCCATTCCATTCCATTCCATTCCACTATCACTTCCATTCCATTCCACTTTCCATTTCAAATTCCATTCCACGTTCCATTACATGTTCCATTTCACATTCCATTGCATTCCATTCCACATTCCATTCCACATTGAATTTCATTCAATTCTCCCTTTCATTCCATCCCACATTCCATTCCACATTAAATTTCATTCAATTCCACCTTTCATTCCATTCCATTCCAACTTCAATTACATTCCATTCCACGTTCCAAGCCCTTCCATTAGATGTTCCATTCCATTCCATTCAATGTTCCAATCCGTATTCCATTCCATTCCACATTCCAATCTATTCCATTCCATATTCCATTCTATTCCATTCCACTTTCCTTTGGAATTCAATGGAATGTGTAATGGAAAGGAAGGGAATATGGAATGAAATGGAATGTTATGAAATGTGGAATGGAATTGAATGCTATGGAATGGAAAGTGGGATTGAATGGAATGGAATGTGGAATAGAGTGGAATGAAACATGCAATGGAAGGTGAAATGGAATGTAGAATGGGACGTGGAATGGAATGCTGAATGGAATGTGGAAAGGAAAATTATGGGATGTGGAACTGAATGGAATGGAATGTATAATGGAATGGAATGGAATGTGGAATGGAACAACATGGAAATTTGAATGGAATGTGGAATGGAATGGAACTGAATGTGGAATGGAATTGAAGGGAATGTGGAAAGGAATGGAATGGAATGTGGAATGCAATGTCGAATGCAATGTGGAGTGGAGTGGAATTGAATGGAATGTGCAATGGAACGGAATGCAATGTGGAATGGCGGAGAATACTATCGAATGCGGAATGGAATGAAATGGAATGGGGAATGCAATTGAATAGAATGGCATGGAAGGTGGAATGGATTGGAATGGAATATGGAATGGAGTGGAATTGAATATGGAATGGAATGGAAAGGAATGGAATGTTTAATGGAATGAAATGGAATGGAATGTGGAATTGAATGGAATGTCGAATGGAATGTGAAATGGAATGTGGAAAGGAATGGAATGGGGAAAGAAATGGAAGGTGGAAAGTAACATGGAATGGATTGTGGAATGGAATGAGAAATGGAAAGGAATGCAATGTGTAATGGTACATGGAATGGATCGGATTGAAATGTGGAATGAAATGTGGAATGGAAAGGAATGGAATGGAACGTGGAATGGTATGTGGAATGGAATATGTAATGGAATGAGAAATATAATGGAATGGAATGTGGAATGGTATGTGGAATGGAATGGATTGAAATGTGGAAAGGAATATTTAATTGAATGGAATGTAAAGTAATGAGGAATGAAATTGAATGGAACGTGAAAAGGAAAGAGGAACAGAATGTGGAAGAGAATGTGGAATGTGGAATTATATGGAATGGAAAGTAGAATGGAATCGAATGAAATCTGGAATGGAATGGAACGGATTGCAATGTGGAATGGAATGGAATGTGCAATAGAATGGAATGGAATGTGGAATGGAATGGAATGGAATGGAATGGAATGTGGAATTGAATGGAATGGTATGTGGAATGGAATGGAATGGAAACTGGAATGGAATGTGGAATGGAAAGTAATGAGAAATTGAATGGGGAATGGGGAGGAAAGGAATGTGGAATGGAAGGGAATGTATTGTGGAATGGCATGCAATGTAATGGATTTGAATGTGGAATGGAATGGAATGGAATGTAGAATGGAAAGGAATCGAATGTGGAATGTAATGGAATGGTGTGGAATGTGGAATGGAAAGGAATGGAATGTGGGATGGAATGCTGTGGAATGTGGAAAGGAAAGAAATGGAATGTGGAATAGAATGAAATGGAATGGAATGTGGAAAGGAAAGGAATAGAATGTGGAATGGAACGTCGAATGGAATGGAACTGAATGTGGAATGGAAATTGGAATGGAATGGAATGGAACCTGGAATGGAATGTGGAATGGAAAGTGGAATGCAATGTGCAATGGAACTTGGAATGGAATGTACAATAGAAAGTGGAATGGAACGTGCAATGGAATGGAATGGAGGGTGTAATGGAACGTGGAATGGAATGCAACGGAACGTGGAATGGAACATGGAATGGAATGTGGAATGGAATGTGAAATTAAACGCGGAATGGAATGGAATGGAATGGAACGTGGAATGGAAAGTGGAATGGAATGTGGAATGGAACGTGAAATTAAACCTGGAATGGAATGCAATGGAATGTGGAATGCAATGTGGAATGGAATGGAATGGAATGGAATATGGAATGGAATGGAATGGAATGGAATGTGGAAGGAAATGTGGAATTGAATGTGGAATGGAACATGGAATGGAACGCGGAATGGAACGTGGAGTGGAATGAGGAATGAAATGGAACAGAATGTGGAATGAAATGTGGAATGGAACGTGGAATGGAATGGAATTGAATGTGGAATGGAACTTGGAATGGAATGGAATGGAATGTGGAATGGAATTAGGAATGTAAAGGGGAATGGAATGTGGAATGGAATGTACAATGGAATGTACAATGGAATGTGGAATGGAACGTGGAATGGAATGGAATGAAAGGAGGAATGGAAAGTGTAATGGAATGGAACGGAACGTGGAATGGAACGTGCAATGGAAAGTGGAAAGGAATGTGAAGTGCAAAGTGGAATGGAATGGAATGGAATGTGGAATGCTATGGGGAATGGAATGTGGAATGGAATGGAATGGAATGGAATGTGGAATGAAATGTGGAATTGAATGTGGAATGGAACGTGGAACGTAAAGTGGAATGGAACATGGAATGGAACGTGGAAGGAAATGGAACGGAATGTGGAATGGAATGGAATGGAATTTGGAATGGAATTTGGAATGGAATGCAAGGTGAAATCGAACGTGGAACAGAATGGAATGGAAAGTTTAACTGCAATGGAATGCAATGTTGAATGGAATGTGGACTACAATGTAATGCAACGTGGAATGCAGTGGAATGGAATGGAATGGAAAGTGGAATGGATGGGGAATAAAATGGAATGGAATTTGGAATGGAATATGGAAAGCCATGTGGAATGGAATGTGGAATGGAATGGAATGCAATGGAATGTGGAATAGAAAGTGGAAAGAAATGTGGAATGGAAGGGAATGGAATGTGGAATGGAGTGTGGAATGGATTGCGGAATGGAACGTTAAATGGAATGGAATGAAATGTGGACTGGAATGTGGAATCGAATGGGGAAAGGAATGGAATGGAATGCGGAATGGAATGTGGAATGCAGTGCAATGGAATGTGGAACAGAATGCGGAATGGAAAGCAGAATGGAATGTGGAATGGAACCTAGAATGGAACGTGGAATGAAATGGAATGGAATGCAACGTGGAATGGAAAGTGGAATGGAACAAGAAATGGAATGTGGAATGGAACGTGGAATGGAATGTGCAATGGAACGTGGAATGGAACGTGGAATGGAATGTGGAATGGAACGTCGAAAGCAATGGAATAGAATGTGGAAAGGAGCTTGGAATGGAAAGGAGTGGAACGTGGAATCAGATATGGAATGGAAAGTGGAATGGAATATGGAATGGAACTTGGAATGGAATGTACAATGGAATGTGTAAATGAAGGTGGAATGGAATGGAATGGAAGGTAGAATGGAATGTGGAATGGAACGTGGAATGGAATGGAATGGAACATGGAATGAAACGTGGAATGGAACGTGGAATGGAACGCGGAATCGAATGGAATGGAATGTGGAATGCAATGTGGAATGTAAAGTGGAATAGAATGTGGAATGGAATGGAATGGAATGAGGAACGGAACGTGGAATGGAACGCGGAATGGAATGGAATGGAATGTGGAATGCAATATGGAATGTAAAGTGGAATGGAATGTGGAATGGAATGGAATGGAATGGAATGTGGAATGGAATGTGGAACTGAATGTCGAACAGAACCTGGAATAGAACGTGGATTGCAACGTGGAATGGAATTTGGTTGGGAATGGACTGGAATGTAGAACGGAACGTGGAATGAAATGGAATGGACTGTGGAATGGAAATTGGAACGGAATGGAAGGTGAAATCGAATGTGGAATGAAATGAAATGGAAAGTTTAAATGAGATGGAATGGAAAGTTGAATGGAATGTTGACTGCAGTGGAATGCAATGTGGAATGGATTGGAATGCAATGTGGAATGGAATGGGGAATGCAATGGAATAGAAAGTGGAATGGAATGTGGAATAGAATGTGGAATGGACTGTGGAATGGAACGTGAAATAGAACACTGAATGGATTGTATTGGAATCTGTAATGGAATGTGCAATGTAATGCAAGGCAATGTGGAAAGGAAAGTGGAATGGAAAGAAATGGAATTTGGAATGCAATGTGAAATTGAATGGAATGGGATGTGGAATGGAATGGAATGGAATGTGGAATGGAACCGAATTGAATGTGGAATGGAAAGTGGAATGGAATGGAATGGAATTTGGAATGGAATGTGAAATTGAATGGAATGGAATGTGGAATGGAATGTAATGGAATGTGGAGTGGAATGGAATGGAATATGGAATGGAATGTGGAATAGAAAGTTTAATGGAATGGAATGGAATCTGCAACGGAATGTGGAATAGAATGGAGAGGAAAGTGGAATGGAACTTGGAATGGAAAGTGGAATGGAATGTGGAATGCAACCTGGAATGAAATGTGGAATGGAATGAGGAATGGAATGGAATGGAATGTTGAATGGAATGAAATTGAATGAGGAATGGAATGTGAAATAGAATGTGGAATGGAACAGAATGGAACGGAATGGATTGTGGAATGGAATGTGGAATGCAATGTGGAATGGAAGGTGGAATGTAATGGAATGGACCTTGGAATGGAAAGTGTAATGGAACTTGAAATGGAATGTGGTATGGAACGAGGAATGGCATGGGCAATGGAATGTGGAATGGAACATGGAATGTAATGGAATGGAAAGTGGAATGGAATGTGGAATGGAATGGAATGGAACGTGGAATGGAACGTGGAATAGAATGTGGAATGGAATGTCGAATGTAATGGAATGTGGAATGGAATGGAATGGAATGCAGTAAATGAATGGAATGGAATGCGGAACAGAATGGAATGGAATGTGCAATGGAATGGAATGTGGAATGGAATGGCATGGAATGGAATGTGGATTGGAATGGAATAGAATACAGTAGAATGCAATGTGGAATGGAATGGAATGTGGAATGGAGTACAATGTGGAATGAAATGAAATGGAGTGGAATGAAATGGAATGTAAAGTGGAATGGAATGGAATGGGATGTGGAAAGGAAGGGAATGGAATGGAGTGGAATGAGAAATGGAATAGAATGGAATGTGGAATGCAATAGAATGTGGAATGGATTGGAATGGAATGGAATGGGGAATGTAATGGAATGGAACACGGAATGGTTTAGAATGGAAATTGGCATGCGATGGAAAGGAATGTGGAATGGCATGAATGGAATGTCCAATGGAATGTGTAATGGATTGGAATTGAATGTGGAACGGAATGAGGAACGGAATGGAAAGGAAGGTGAAATGGAAAGAAATGGAATGTGGTTGGAATCTGGAATGGAATGTGCATTGGAATGTGGAATGGAATGTGGAATGAAATTTGCAGTGGAATGTGGAATGGAATGTGGAATGGAAAGTGGAATGGAAAGTGGAATGGAATGGAATAGAATGTGGAATGGAACATGGAATGGAACGTGGAATGGAACATGGAAAGGAATGTAGAATGTAATGTGGAAGGGAAAGTGGTATGCAATGGAATGGAATGTGGATTGGAAAGTGGAATGGAACGCGGAATGGAAGATGGAATGTAACATGGAATGGAAAGTGGAATGGGATATGCAATGGAATGTGGAATGGAAGGTGGAATGGAGAGAAATGGAACGTGGAATGGAACGTGGAATGAAACGGAATGGGAAGTGGAATGGAACGTGGAAGAGAAAATGGAAAGGAATGTGGAATGGAACATGGAATGGAACGTGGAATGTAATGTGGAAAGAAATGTGGCATGGAATGGAATGGAATGGAATGTGGAATGGAAAGTGCAATGATTCCTGTAATTGAACGTGGAATGTATCGTGGAATAGAACTGGAAGGGAATGTGGAATGTGGAATGGAATATTGAATGGAACGTGAAATTGAATGGATTCAAAGGTTGAATGGGACGTGGAATGGAATGGAATGGAATGTGCAATGGAATGTAGAATGGAATGGAATGGAATATGGAAAGCAAAGGAATGGAATGTGGAGTGGAAAGGCATGGAACGTGGAATGGGACGTGGAATGGGACGTGGAATGGGACGTGGAATGGAACATGGAATTCAATGTGGAATGGAGAGTGCAATGGAATGTCGAATTGAATGGAAGGGAATGTGAAATGGAATGGATAGGAATGGAATGTGGAATGGAACGTAGAATGGAAAGTGGAATAGAATGGAATGGAACGTGCAATGGAATGTGGAATGGAAGGGAATGGAACGTGGAAGTGAATGGAATGGAATGTGGAATGGAATGGAATGGAACGTGGAATTTAATGTGCTGGAACTTGGAATGAAATGTGGAATGCAATGGAATGGAACTTGGAATGCAACGTGGAATGGAAAGTGGAATGGATCATGGAATGGAACATGGAATGGAATGGAATGGAACGTGGAATGGAATGGAATGGAATGTGGAAAGGAAAGGAATGCAACCTGGAATGGGACGTGGAATGGAACATGGAATGCGACGTGCAATGGAAAGTGGAATGGAATGTGGCATGGAATGGAATGGAATGGAATGCAGAATAGAGCGGAATGGATTGGAAGGGGAAATATAATGTGGAACGGAATGTGAACGGGAATGTGGAATGGAATGTGGAAAGGAATGAATTGGAACGCGGATGTAATGGAAAGGAACGAGGAATGGAATGGAATGGAATTTAACATGGAATGGAACGTGGAATGGAACGTGTAATGGAGCATGGAATGGAACTTGTAATGGAATGTGGTATGAAAAGTGGAATGGAATGGAATGGAATGTAGAATGGAATGTGGAAATGAATGCAACGGAACGAGAACAGAATGTGGAATGGAATGGAATGCAATGTGGAATAGAATGTTGAATGGAATGTTGAATGGAATGTGGAATGGAATACGGAATGGAATGTGGAATGCAACGGAATAGAATGTGGAATGGAATGTTGAATGTACTGTGGAAAGGAACGTGGAATGGAATCTGGAATGGTATGTGTAGTGGAATGGAATGCAATGTGGAATGGAATGGAATGGAACGTGGAATAGAATAGAATGGAAGTGAATGTGCAAGGGAATGTGGAATGCAACGTGGAATGCAATGGAATGGAATATGGAATGCAATTGAACTTTGAATGGAATGGAATGGAATGTGGATTGGAATGGAATGGAATGTGGAATCGAATGGAATGGAATGTGGAACACAATGGAATGGAATGGTATGTGGAATTGAATGGAATGGAATGGAACTTCGAATGCAATGCAATGGAAGGGAATGTAACGTGGAATTGAATGCAAATGAATGGGGAAAGGAATGTGGAATTGAAAGTGGAATGGAATGTGGAATGGAATGAAATGAAATGTTGAATTGAATGGAATGGAATGTGGAATAGAATGGAATGGAATGGAATATGCAATGGAATGTGGAATGGAAGGTGGAAAGGATTGGAATGGAACGTGGAATGGAATTGAACTTGGAATGGAATGGATGGAATGTGGATTGGAATTGAATGGAATGGAATGTGGAATGAAATGGATTGGAATGGAAAGGGAAATGGAATTTGGAATGGAATGTGGAGAGGAATGAAATGCACTGTGGAATGGAATGGAATGGAATGTGGAATGGAATGGAATGGAATTCAAAGTGAAATGGAATTTGCAAAGGAATGAGGAATGGAATGAAATGGAATGTGGAACGGAATAGAATGGAATGTGGAATGGAAAGTGGAATCCAATGGAACATGGAATGGAATGTGGAAAGAAATGTGTAGTGGAATGTGGAATGGAATGTGAAATGAAATGTGGAATAGAATATGGAATGAAATGTAATATGGAAGGCAGAATGGAAAGGAATGAAATGTCCAAAGGAATGTGGAATGGAATGGATTTGAATGCGGAATGGAATGAGGAATGGAATGGAAAGGAATGTGAAATGGAAAGAAATAGAACGTGGAATGTAATGAGGAATGGAATGGAATGGAATTGAAAGTGACATGGAATGGATCGGAATGTGGAATGGAATGGGCAAAGGAATGCAATGTAGTGGAAAGTGGATTGGAATCTGGAATGGAATGGAATGTGGAATGGAATGGGTTGCAATGTGGAATGGAAAGTGGAATGGAATGGAGTGGAATGGAAAGTGGAATGGAATGGAATGGAATGGAATGGAAAGTGGAATAGAATGGATTGGAATATATAATGGAATGGGAATTGAATGGAATGCAATGTGGAATGGAATGGAATGGAATGTGGAATGGAATTGAATTGAACGTGGAATTGAATGGAATGGAATGAAATGGAATGTGGAATTGAATGGAATTGAAAGGGGAATGGAATGTGTAATGGAATATGGAATGGAATGGAATGGAGTGGAATATGGAATGGAATGGAATGGAGTGGAATGTGGAATGGAATGGAATGCTATGTGGAGTAGAATAGAATGGAAGTGAATGTGCAATTGAATGTGGAATGGAATGTGGAATGCAGTGGAATGCAATGTGGAATGGAATTGAAATTGGATTGGAATGGAATGGAATGTGGATTGGAATGGGGATTGGAATGGAATGGAATGGAAAGTGGATTGGAATGGAATGGAATGGAATGTGGATTGGAATGGAATGGAATGGAATATGGAGGGGAATGGAATGGAATGGAACCTGGAATGGAATTTGGAAAGGAATGTGCAATAGAATGAAATGGAATGTGGAATAGAGTAAAATGGAATGTGAAATGGAAAGTTGAATGGAATGGAACATGGAATGGAATGTGCAATGGAATGTGTAATGGAAAGTGGAATGGAATATGGAATGAAATGTAGGATGCAATGTGGAATGGAACGGAATGGAAAGTGGAATGGAATGTGGAATGGAATGTGGAATGAAACGTGGAATGGAACGTGGAAAGAAATGGAATGGAAAGCGGAATGAAATGTGGAATGGAATGGAATAGAATGTGGAATGGAATCTGCAAAGGAATGTGGAATGGAATGGAATGGAATGTGGAATGGAAGCTGGAGTTGAATGGAAAGAAATGTGGAATGGAATACAATGAAAAGTGCAATGGAATTTGGAATGTAATGGAATGTGGAAAGTAATGTGGAATGGAATGGAATGTGGAATGGAATGTGAAATGGAAAGGACTGTAATGTGGAATGGAATGTGGAATGGAATGTGGAATGGAATGGAATGGAAAGTGGAAAGGATAGTGGAATGGAATGGAATGGATAGTGTAATGGAAATTAATGGAATGTGGAATATAATGAAATGGAATGGAATGGAATGTCAATGGAATAGAATGGAAAGTGTAATGCAATGGATTGAAATGAAATGAGGAATGGAATGGAACGGAATATGGAATGCAATGCAATGGAATGAAATGAGGAACTGAAATGAATGGAATGTGGAATGGAATGGACTGGAATGTGCAATGGCATGGAAGAGAAATTGGAATGGAATCTGTAATGGAATTCAATGGAATTTGGAATGAAATGGAATGGAACGTGGAAAAGAAGGTGGAATTGAATGTGGAATGGAAAGTGGAATGGAATGGAATGGAATAAGGATTAAAGCGGAATGGTATGGAATGCAATGCGGAATGGAATGGAAAAGAATGTGGAATGCAATGGAATGGAGTGAAATGTGGAATTGAATGGAATGGAAAGTGGAATGGAATAGAATGGAATGTGTAATGGAATGGAATGGAACGTGCAGTGGAATGTAGAATGGAATGTGGAATTCCATGTGGAATGGAATGTGGAATGGAATGGAATGTTGACTGTAATGGAATGGAATATGGAATAGAATGGTATTGAATGGAATGTGGAATGGAAAGGAATGGAATGTGGAATGGAATTCAATGGAATGTGGAATGAAAGGTAATGGAACGTGGAATAGAATTTGGAATTGAATGTGGAATGGAAACTGGAATGGAATGGAATGGAATGTGGAATAAAGCGGAATGGGATGGAATGCAATGTGGAATGGAATGGAATGGAATATGTAATTGAATGTGGAGAGGAACGGAATGGAATCTGGAATAGAATGTGGAATGGAATGCGGAATGGAATGGATTGGAATGCTATAGAAAGTGAAATGGAATTTAATGCAATGTGGAATGGAATGGAATGGAACATGGAATGGAACGTGGAATGGAACGTGGAATAGAATGTGGAATGTGGAATTTAATGTGGAATTTAAAGTGGAATAGACAGGAATGGAATGGAAGGGAATGCGGAATGTAAAGTGGAATGGAATGTAGAATGCAGTGGAATGGAATGTGGAATGGAATGGAATGTAAAAGAATGTGGAATAGAATGGAATGGAAAGGAATGGAATGCGGAATGGAAGGTGGAATGGAATATGGAATGGAATGTGGTATGAAATGTGGAATGGAATGGAATTGAATGTGGAATGAAATGTGGAATGGAATGGAATTGAATGTGGAATGAAATGTGGAATGGAATGGATTGGAATGTGGAATGGAATGTGGAATGGACTTTAATAGAATGTGGAGTGGAAAGTGGAATGGAATGTGGAAAGGATTGTGTAATGGAATGAGGAATGGAAAGGGGAATGGAATGGATTGGAATGGATCATGGAATAGAATGTGGAATGGAACGTGAAATGGAATGGAATGGAACATAGAATGGAACCTGGAAGGGAACATGGAAAAGAATGTGGAATTCAAAGTGGCATGGAATGTGGAATGGAAAGTGCAATGGAACGGAATGGAATGTAGAATGAAATGTGGAAAATTTGTAATGTGGAAAGGAATAGAATGGAATGTGGAATGGAAGGGAATGGAAAGTGAAAGGGAATGTAGATTGGAATATGGAAGGGAATGGAACGGAACGTGGAATGGAATGGAATGGAACGTGGAATGAAATGTGGAATGGAACGTGCAATGGAATGTCGGTTGGAATGGAATGCAACATTGAAGGCAATGGAACGGAATGTGGAATGGAATCGAATGGAAAGTGGAATGGAAAGTGTAATGGATTGTGGAATAGAATGTGGAGTGGAATGGAAAGGAATGTGCAATGGACGGTGGAATGGAATCTATTGAAATGTGGACTGGAATGTGGAATGGAATGTGGAATGGAATGTTGAATGGAATATGGAATAGACTGCAATGGAATGGAACTTATTGTCGAATGGAATGTGGAATGGAATGTGGAATGGAAAATGTAATGGAATGGAATGGAATGTGGAATGCAATGTGGAATGAAATGTGCAATGGGACGTGGAATGCAATGGAATGGAATTTGGAATGCAACTTGTAATGGTATGGAATAGGACGCGCAATTGAATGTGGAATGGATCGTGGACAGGAAGGTGGAATGGAAGGGGGAATGGAACATGGAAGGGAATGTGCAATGGAATGTGGAATGGAAGGTGGAATAGTACGTGTAAGGGAATGTGGAATGGAACGTGGAATGGAAAGTGGAATGGAATGGAATGAAACGTGCAATGGAATGGGATGGAATGTGGAATGGAATGCAATGTAATGTGTAATGGAATGCAATGTAATGTGTAATAGAATGGAATGGAATGTGAAATGGAATGGAATGGAATATGGAATGGAATGGAATGGAACGTGGAATAGAGTGTGGAATGGAATGTGGAAAGAAATGGAAAGGAATGTGGAATGGAATGGCATGGAATGTGGAATAGAAGGGAATGGAATGGAATTGAATGTGAATGGAATGGAATGGAATGTGTAATGCAATGGAATGGAATGGAATGGAATAGAATGTGGAATGCAATGGAATGTAACATGGAAAACAATGTGGAATGCAATGTGGAATGGAATGTGGAATGTAAATGAATGGTATCTAGAATAAAGTGGAATGGAATGTGGAAGAGAATGGAATGGAATGAAATGTGGAATAGAATGGAATGCAATGGATTGGAATACGGAGAGTAATGGAATGGAATGTGGAAAGCAATATAATGGAAAGGAAAGTGAAATTGAATGGAATGGAATGTGGAATGGAAAGGAATGGAATGTGGAAGTGAATAGAATGGAAAGTAAAAGGGAATGTGGAATGGTATTTGGAATGGAATGGAATCGAATGGAATTGGAAAGGAATGTAATGGATTATGGAATAGAATGGAATGTAACGGAATGTGGAATGGAATGTAATGGATGGTGGAATAGAATGGAATGGAATGGAATGAAAAATGGAATGTGGAATGGAATGTGGAATGCAATGGAATAGAATGTAGAACGGAATGGAATGGAATGTGAAACGGAATGTAACGTGGAATGGAATGGAAAAACAAATGGAATGTGGAATGGAATGTGGAATGTAATGGAATGGAATGTGGAATGGAATGGAATGTGAAACGGAATGTAAACTGGAATGAAATGGAATGGAATGTGGATTGGAATGGAATGGAACGTGTAATGGAATAGAATGGAAAATGAATTGGAATATGGAATGGAATGTGAAATGGAATGTGGAATGGAATTTGGAATGGAAAGTGGACTGGATTGTGGAAAGGAATGTGGAATGGAATGGAATGAAATGTGGAATGGAATGTGCAATGGAGCGTGGAATGGAAAGTGGAATGGATCGGCATGGAAAGTGTAATTGAATGTGGAATGGAATGTTGAAAGCAGTGTGGAATGGAATGTGGAATGGAATGTGGAATGGAATGTAGTGTAGTGTGGAAAGGATTGGAGTGGAATGTGGAATGGAATGGAATGGAATGTGGTAAAGAATGGAATGGAAGGGAATGTGGAATGGAATATGGAATGGAACGTGCAATGTAATTGAGTGGAAAGTGGAATGGAATGGAATGGAATGTGAAACGGAATGGAAATTGGAATGGAATGGAATGGAAAGTGGATTGGGATGGAATGGAACGTGGAATGGAATGGAATGGAATGGAATGGAATGGAATAGAACGTGGAGAGGAATGGGACGGAATGTGGAATGGAACGTGGAATGGAATGCAATGGAATGCAATGTGGAATGTAATGGAATGGAATGTGGAATAGAATGAAATGAAATGGAATGGAATGCAAAATGGAATGGAATGGAATGTGGAATGCAATGGAATTGAATCGAATGTGGAATTGAATGGAATGGAATGTGGTACGGAATGGATTAGTATATGGAATGGAATGGAATGAAATGTAGAAAAGAATGTGGAATGGAATGAGGAATGGAATGGAATGGAATGTGTAACAGAATGGAATGAAATGGAATGTGGAATAGAATGTAATAAAATTGAATGCAATGCGGAATCGAATGGAATGGAATGTGGAATGCAATGTAATGGAATGGAATGTCAAATTCAATGGAATGGAATGTGGCATGGAAAGGAATAGAATATGGAATGGAATGTAATGTTATGTGGAAAGGAATGGAGTGGAATGTGGAATGGAATGGAATGGAACTTGGAAAAGAATGGACTGGAAGTGAATGTGGAAAGGAATTTGGAATGGAACCTGCAATTTAAATGAATGGAAGGCGGAATGGAATGGAATGGAATGTGAAATGGAATGGAAATTGGAATATAATGGAAGGGAACGTGGATTGGGATGGAATGGAACGTGGAATGGAATGAAATGGAATGTGGAATGGAATGGAATGGAATGTGGAATGGAATATGGAATGGAATGGAATGTAAAGGAATGTGGAATATCAGTTGGAATGGAATAGAACGGAATATAATGGAGTGTGGAATGGAACGGAATGGTATGCGGAAAGGAATGGAATGGAATATGGAATGGAATGTGGAATGAAATGTAATGTAGTGGAATGTGGAATTGAAGTTGGAATGGAATATAACGGAAAGTGGAATGGAATTGAATGGAATGAGGAATGGAATGTCGAAAGGAATGGAATGGAATTCAATGTGGAATGGAATGAAATGGAATGTGCAATGGAATGTGGAATGGAATTCAATGGAATGAGGAATGAAATGTGGAATGAAATGGAATGTAGAATGGATTGGAATGGAATGCAATGTGTTATGGAATGGAATTGAATGGAATGAAATTGTAATGGAATGTGGAATGGAATGGAGCGCAATGTGTAATGCAATGTGTTATGGAATGGAATTGAATGGAATGAAATTGTAATGGAATGTGGAATGGAATGGAGCGGAATGTGTAATGGAATGTGCAATGGAATAGAATTGAGGGTGGAATGGAACGTGGAATGGAAAGTGGACTATACCGTGTATTGGAGTGTGGAAAGGAATGCAATGGAAGGGAATGTGGAATGGAAAGTGGAATGGAATGGAGTGGTATGAGAAATGGAGTGTGGAATGGAATGGAATGTGGAATTGAATGGAAAGGAATGGAATGTTGAATGGAATGGAATATGAAATGGAATGTGGAATGGAATGCAGTGGATTGTGGAATGGAATGTGGAATGGAATGGAATGGAATGTGGAATAGAATGTGGAATGGAATTGAATGGTATGTGGTAACGAATGAGAAATTGAATGCAATGGAATGTGGAATGGAATGTGGAATAGAATAGATTGGAATGTGGAATGGAATGTGGAATGGAATGGAATGGAATGTGAAATGGAATGAAGTGGAATGTGAAATTCAATGGAATGGAATTGAATGAAATGGAATGTGAAAAGAATGGATAGAATTGTGGAATGGAATATGTAATGGAATGGGAGGCAATGTGGAATGGAATGTGGAATGGGATGGAATGGAATGTGGAATGGAATGTGGAATGGAATGAGAAACTCAATGCAATGCAATGTGTAATGGAAAGTGGAATGGAATGGATTGGAATGTGGTACGGAATGTGGAATGCTATGGGATGGAATGAGGAATGGATTGTGGAATGGAATGGAATGGAATGGAATGAGGAATGAAATTCAATGAAATGGAATGTTGAATGGTATGGAATGGAATGTGGAATTCAATGGAATGGAATGTGGAAAGGAATGGAATGGAAAGGAATGGCATCTGCAATGGAATGTTGAATGGAATGTGGAATGGAATGGAAATGAAAGTGGAATGGAATGGAATGGAATGGAATGAAGAATGGAATGTGGAATGGAATGAGGAATGCAATGGATTGTGGAATACAGTGGAATGGAATGGAATGTGGAATGGAATGGAATGGAATTTGGAATTGAATTGAATGGAATGTTGAATGGAATGGAATAGAATGGAATGGGAAATGGAATGTGGAATGGAATTTGGAATGGAATGCAATGTGGAATGCAATGGAATGGAATGTGGACGGAAAGGAATGGAATGTAGAATGGAATGGAATGTCAAATGCAATGTGGAATGCAATTTGAAACGGAATGTGGATGGAATGTTAAATGGAATATGGAATGGAAAGTGAAATGGAATGTGGAATGGAATGTAAAATGGAATGTGGAAAGGGATGTGCAATGGAACGTGGAATGGAATAGAATGGCATGTGGAATTGAATGGAATGGAATGCCGAATGAAATGCAATGGAATCTGGAATGGAATGGATGGTAGCACGCAATGGAATGGAACCTGGAATGGAATGGAATGGAACGTGGAATGGAATGAAATGAAATGCGGAAAGGAATGGAATGGAATGTGGAATGCAATGAAATGGAATGCGCAATGGAATGTGGAATGGAATTGAATGGAATGAGGAATGGAATATGGAATGGAATGGAATCTGGAATGGAATGGAAAGGAATGCAATGTGTTATGGAATGGTGGTGAATGGAATGGAATTTGGAATGGAATGTGGAATGGAATGGAGTGGAATTTCCCATGGAATGTGGAATGGAATGGAATGGAATGGGGAATGAAATGTAGAATGGAATGGATTGTGGAATGAAATTTAGAATGGAATGGAATGGAGTGTGGAATGCAACGTGGAATGAAAAGTGGACTAGAACGGGGAATGAAATGTAGAATGAAATAGAATAGAAGGGAATGTGGAATGGAAAGTGGAATGACATGGAGTGTAATGATAAATGGAATATGGAATGGATTGGAATGCGGAATGGAATGGAAAGGAATGGAATGTGGAATGGAATGGAATGGATTGTGGAATGGAATGCAATGGAAATTGAAATGGAAGTGAATGGAATGGAATGGAATAGAATGTGAAAAGGAATGGAATGGAATGGAATGGAATGGGATGTGGAATGGAATGGAATGGAAAGTGGAATGGAAGGGAATGGAATGGGATGTGGAATGGAATGGAATGGAAAGTGGAATGGAAGGGAATGAAATGAAGTGTGGAATGGAATGGAATTTAACGTAGAATGGAATGGAATGGAATGTGGAATGGAATGGAACAGAAAGTGGAATGGAATATCGAATGGAACGTGGAATGGAATGTGCTATGAAAAGTGGAGTGGAACGGAATGGTATGCGGAAAGGAACGCGGAATGGAATTGCATGGAATGTGGAATGGAATGGAATGTGAAATGGAATGCGGAATACAATGGAATGGAATGTGGAGTGGAATGTGGAATGCCACTTAGAATGAAACTTGGAATATAATATAAAGTGGAATGGAATGGAATGTGGAATGGAATTGAATTTAATGGAATGCAATGTGGAATGGAATGTGGAATGGACTGGAAAGGAAAGGAATGGAAAGTGGAATGGAATGGAATGGAATGTGGAATGGCATGTGGAATGAAATGTGTTGGAATATGTAATGGAAAGTGATGCAATGTGGAATGGAATGTGGAATAGAATAGAATGGAATGTGGAATAGAATGGAAAGGATTGTGGAATGAAATGGAATGGAATGTGTAATGTAATGGAATGGAATGTGGAATGCAATGGAATGGAATGGTATGGAATGTGGAATGGAATGCAATGGAATGTGGAATGCAATGTGAAATGGAATGGAATGGAAAATGGAATGGAACGAGGAATGGAAACTGAAATGGCATGTGCAAAGGAACGTGGAATGGAAGATGTAATGGAATGAGTAATGGAATGGAATGGAATAAGGAAAGAAATGGAGTGGAATGTGGAATTCAATGGAAAGGAAGGGAAAGTGGAATGGATTGGACTGGAATGGGATGGAATGGAATGTGGAATGGAAAGGAATGGAAGGTGGAATAGAATGGAATGGAATATGGAATGGAATGTGGAGTGGAAGGAAATGTGGAATGTAATGGAATGGAATGTAGAAAGGAATGGAAAGTGTTGGAATGTGGAATGGAGTAGAATGGAATGGAATGGAATGCGGAATGCAATTGAATGGAACGGTATGGAAGGTGGAATGGAATGTGGAATTTAACGGAATGAAACGTGGAATGGAATGGAACGGAATGGAATGTGGAATGTGGAATGGAATGGAACTCAATGTGGAATGTGATGTAATGGAATGTGGAATGGAATGTGGAATGGAAAGTGGAGTGGAATGGAATGGTATGTGGAACGGAAGGTGGAATGAAATGGATTAGAATGTAGAATGGAATGTGGAATGCAAAGGAATGTGGAACAGAGTGGAATGTAATGTGGAATGGAATGTGGAATGGAATGGGATGGAATGTGGAATAGAATGTGGAATGGAATGGAATTAAAAGTGGAATGGAATGTGGAATGGAATGGGCTGAAATGTGGAATGGAATGCGGAATGGAATGTTGAATGGAATTGAATGCAGTGAGGAATGGAAAGGAATGGAATGCGGAATGGAATGTAATTGAATGTGCAATTAAAAGAAAGTAATGTGGAATGTAATGGAAAGGAATGTAGCATGAAATTGAATCGAAAGTAATGGAATGTGGAGTGGAATTGAATGGAACATGGTATGGAATGTGGAAGAGAAATTGGAATGGAATTGAACGGAATCTGGAATGGAATGTATAATGGAATGGAAAAGAATGTGGAATGGAATGGAATGGAATGTGGAATGCAGTGGAACAGAATCGTATGGAAGGTGGAATGGATTGGAATGGAATATGGAATGGAGTGGAATCGAATATGGAATGGAATGCAAAGGAATGGAATGTTTAATGGAATGGAATGGAATGGAATGGAATGGAATGTGGAATTGAATGGAATGTGGAATTGAATGAGAAATGGAATGTGGAAAGGATTGGAATGTGGAAAGAAATAGAATGTGGAATGTAACGTGGAATGGAATGTGGAATGGAGTGAGAAATGGAAAGGAATGGAATGTGTAATTTTACGTGGAATGGAACGGATTGAAATGTGGAATGGAATGTGGAATGGAAAGGAATGGAATGGAATGTGGAATGGAATGTGGAATGGAATGTGGAATGGAATATGAAATGGAATGAGAAATATAATGGAATGGAATGTGGAATGGTATGTGGAAAGTAATGGATTGAAATGTGGAATGGAATGTGGAATGGAATGGAATGGAATGTGGAATGGAATTGAATGGAATGTGAAATGGAAAGAGGAACGGAACGTGGATGAGAATGTGGAATGTGGAATTAAATGGAACGGAAAGTGGAAAGGAATCGAATGAACTCTGGAATGGAATGGAACGTATTGCAATATGGAAAGAATTGGAATGTGAAATGGAATGGAATGGAACGTGGAATGGAAAGGAATGGAATGGAATGGAAAGGAACATATAGCAATATGGAATGGAATGGAATGGAATGGAGTGGAATGGAACGTGAAATGCAACGCGGAATGGAACGTGGAATGGAATGAGGAATGAAATGGAAATGAATGTGGATTGGAAGGTAATGGAATGTGGAATTGAATGTGGAATGGAATGCAAAGAAATGTGGAATTGAATGGAACGGATGTGTAATTTAATTTAACGGAAAGTGGAATGGAATGTGGAATGGAATGAAATGGAATGGAACAGAACGTGGAATGTTATGGAAAGAAACGTGGAATGGAACGTGTAATGGAATGGAATGGAATGTGGAATGCAAAGTAGAGAGGAACGTGGAAGGGAATGGAACGGAAGTTGGAATGGAACGTGGAATGGAAGGTGGAATATAAGGTGGAAAGTAAAGTGGAATGAAATGGAATCGAATGTGGAATGGAATGGAATGCAATGTGCAATAGAATAGAATGGAATAGAATGTTGAATATAATGTGGAATGGAATGGAAAGGAATCCAGAATGGAGTGGAATGGAATGGAATGGAATGGAATGCAATGCAAAGTTGAATGGAACGTGGAATGCAACGTGGAATGGAATGTGGAATGGAAAGGAATCGAATGTAGGAGGGAAGGGAATGGAATGTGTAATGGAATGGAATGGAATGGAATGGAATTTGAAATGGAATGGAATGGAACGTGGAATGGAATGGAATGTTATGGAAAGCGGAAAGGAATGGAATGGAATGTTATGGAAAGTGGAAAGGAATGGAATGGAATAGAAAGAAACTTGGAAGGTAATGGAATGGACTGTGGAATGGAATGGAATCGAATGTATAATGGAAAGGAATGAAATGGAATATGAAATGGTATGGAATGGAATGCAGTACGGTGTAGAATTGAATGTGGATTGGAATGGAATGCATTGGAATGGAATGTGGAATTGAATGAAATGGAAAGTGGAATGGAATGGAATTGAATTTGGAATGGAATGGAATGGAATGGAAGGTGGAATGGAATGTGAATTGGAATGTGGAATGGAAAGTGAAATGGAATGAAATGGAACATGGAATGCAATGGAATGGAACTTGGAATGGAATGGATTGGAACATGGAATGGAATGTGGAATTGAAAGTGGAATTAAACGTTGACTGGAATGTTGAATGGAATGGAATGTGGAATGGAATGTAATGGAATATGGAATGTAACGTGGAATGGAAAGAAACGGAAGGTAGAATGGAACACTGAGTGGAACCACTAATGCAACGTAGAATGGAACGTGGAATGGAATGGAATGGAACGTCAAATGGAAAGTAGAATGGAACGTGGAATGGAATGGAATGGAACGTGAAATGGAATGTGGAATATAATGGAAATGAAAGTTGAATGGAATGGGATGGAATGTGGTAAGGAATGTGGAAAGTAATGGAATGGAATGTGGAATGGAATGTGGTATCAGATGTGGAATGGAATTTAATGGAATGTGGAATGGAATGTGAAATGCAATGGAATGGAATGTGAAAGGGAATGTGTCATGAAATGTGGAATGGAATGTGGAATGAAATGTGGAATGAAATAGAATGGAATGTGGAATGGAAGGTGGAATGGAATGTGGAATGGAATGTGGAATGGAATGGAAAGGAATGTGGAATGGACGCTGGAATGGAATCTATTGAAATGTCGAATGGAATGTGGAATGGAATGTGGAATAGAATACAATGGAATGGAATTTATTGTGGAATGGAATGTGGAATGGAAAATGTAATGGAAAGGAATGGAATGTGGAATGCAATGTGGAATGAAATGTGCAATGGGACGTGGAATGCAATGGAATGGAATGTGGAATGGAACTTGTAATGGTATGGAATAGGACGCGCAATGGAATGTGGAATGGAACGTGGAAAGGAAGGTGGAATGGAAGGGGGAATGGAACATGGAAGGGAATGTGCAATGGAATGTGGAATGGAAGGTGGAATAGTATGTGGGAGGGAACGTGGAATGGAACGTGGAATGGAATGGAATGAAACGTGGAATGTAATGGGATGGAATGTGGAATGGAATGCAATGGAATGTGGATTGGAATGGAATGGAATGCGGAATTGAATGGAATGGAATATTGAATGGAATGGAATGGAACGTGGAATAGAATGTGGAATGGAATGTGGAAAGAAATGGAAAGGAATGTGGAATGGAATGGCATGGAATGTGGATTAGAAGGGAATGGCATGGAACTGAATGCGGAATGGAATGGAATGGAAAGTGTAATGCAATGGAATGGAATGGAATAAGGAATTGAATGGAATGGAACATGGAATGGAATGCAATAGAATGTGGAATGCAATGCAAGGGAACATGGAATAGAATGTGGAACGGAATATGGAATGGAATGTGGAATGTAATTGAATGGAATGTGGAATAAAGTGGAATGGAATGTGGAACAGAATGGAATGGAAGGAAATGTGGAAAAGAATGGAATGCAATGGAATGGAATATGGAAAGTAATGGAATGGAATGTGGAAAGCAATATAATGGAATGGAATGTGAAATTGAATGGGGTGGAATGTGGAATGGAAAGGAATGGAATGTGGAAGGGAATGGAATGGAAAGTAAAAGGGAACGTGGAATTGTATTTGGAATGCAATGGAATGGAATGGAATGTGGAATGGAATGTAATGGATTATGGAATAGAATGGAATGTAATGGAATGTGGAATGGAATGTAATGGATTGTGGAATAGAATGGAATGGAATGGAATGAGAAATGGAATGTGGAATGGAATGTGGAATGGAATGGAATAGAATGTGAAATGGAATGGAATGGAATGTGAAACGGAATGTAACGTGGAATGGAAAGGAATGAAAAATGGAATGTGGAATGGAACGTGGAATGTAATGGAATGGAATGTGTAATGGAATGGAATGGAATGTGAAATGGAATGTAACGTGGAATGAAATGGAATGGAATGTGGATTGGAATGGAATGGAACGTGTAATGGAATGAAATAGAAAATGAATTGGAATTTGGAATGGAATGTGAAATGGAATGTGGAATGGAATGTGCAATGGAAAGTGGAATGGATTGTGGAAAGGAATGTGGAATGGAACGGAATGGAATGTGGAATGGAATGTGCAGTGGAGTGTGGAATGGAAAGTGGAATGGATCGGCATGGAAAGTGTAATTGAATGCGTAATAGAATGTGGAATGGAATGTTGAATGGAGTGTGGAATGGAATGTGGAATGGAACGGAATAGAGTGTGGGAAAAAGTGTCGAATGGAACGGAATGGAGTTTGGAATGGAATGTAGAATGGAACGTGAAATGGAGTGGAATTGAATGTAGAAATGAACGTGCAATGGAATGTAATGAGACATCGAATGGAAAGTGGAATGGAACGTGGAATAGAATAGAATGCAACGTGAAATGGAACGTGGAATTGAATGTGTAAAGGAATGGAATGGAATGTGGAATTGAATGTGTAAAGGAATGGAATGGAATGTGGAATGCAACAGAATAGGGAATAGAAAGGAATGGAATGTGAAATGGACAGGGGAATGGGATGTGAAATGGAAACAGGAATTGAATGTGGAATGGAATGGATGTAACGTGGAAAGAAATGGAATGGAACGAGGAATGGAATGTGGAATGGAACGTGGACAGCAACGTGGAATGGAAGGTGTAATTGAATGAAATGCTATATGGAATGGAGAGGAATGCAATGTGGAATCAAATGTGGAATGTAATGGAATGGAATATGGAATGGAATGCGGAATGGAATGTTGAAGGGAATGGAATGGAGGGTGGAATTGAATGGAATGGAATGATATGCGAAATGCAATGTGGAATGGAACGTGGAACGGCAGGAAATGGAATGGAGAATGGAATAGAATGGAATGTGGAAAGGAATGGAACGGAACATGGAATGGAAGGTGGAACAGAACGTGGAATGGAGAGTGGAATGGAATGTGGAATGGAAAGGAATGCAATGTGGAATGGAATGTGGAATGGAATTTAAAGGAATGTTCAAAGGAATATGGAAGAGAATGTGGAAGGGAATGCGGAATGGAACGCAATAGAATGTGGAATTGAATGTCAAATGGAAAGTGGAATGGAAAGTGGAAAGGAATGGAATGGAAAGTGGAATGGAATGTGGAATGGAACGTGGAATGGAATATTAAATGGAACGTGGAATGGAATGTGAAATGGAACGTGGAATGGAATGTGAAATGGAATGAAATTGAACATGGAATGTAACGTGGAATTTAATGTGGAATGCAATGGAATGGAATGGGGAATGGAATGTTGAACGGAATGAAATGTGGAATGGAATGTGCAACTGAATGGAATGGAATGTGCAAAGGAATGTGGAATGGAATGTGGAAGGGAATGCAGTGGTATGTCAAATGGAATGCTCAATGGAATGTGAAAGGGAAAGTGGAAAGAAATGTCGAAGGGAATGGAATGGAACATGGAAAGGAATGGAATGGAACGTGTAATGGGTCATGGAATGGAATGCAGAAAACTATGTGGAATGGAATGCAATGGAATGAGGAATGGAATGTGAAATGGAATGTGGAATGGAATGGAATGGAAAGGATTGTGGAATGCAATATGAAATGAAACCCAGAATAGAATTTAATATAATGGGGAATGGAAAGTGGAATTTAACTGAATGGACTTTGGAATGGAACGTAGAATAGAACATTGAATGGAATGTGGAATGGAATGGAATGTGGAATGTATTGGAATGGAATGTGGAATCTAAAGTGGAACGCAATGGAAAGGAATGGGGAATGGAATGGAATGGAATGTGAAACAGAATGCAGAAAGGAACATGAAAAGGAATGTAGAATGGAATGCAATGCAATGTGGAATGGTATGGTATGGAATGAGTAACGGAATGTGGAACGGAATGTGGAATGGAATGGAATGAAATGTGGAATGGAATGGAATGGAATTTGGAATGGAATGGAATGGAAAGTGGAATGTAAAGTAGAATGTAATGGAATGGGATGGGGAATGGAATGGAATGGAATGTGAAATGCAATATGGAATGGAATGTAAAGTGGAATGTGGAATGGAGTGGAATGCAATGAGGAATGGAATCGAATAGAATGTGGAATGCAATGCGGAACGGAAAGTGGAATGCAATGTGGAAAGGAATGTGGAATGGAATGTGAAATGGAATGTGGAATTGAACGGAATGGAATGTGAAATTGAATGGAATGGAATGTGGAAGGGAATTTGGAATGGAATGGAATGCAATGTGGAATTTAATGTGGAATGGAAAGGAATGCAATGTGGAATGGAATGTGGAATGAAACAGAGAATGGAATAGAATGGAATGTGGAATGGAATGGAACGGAATGGTATGGAATGATTAATGGAATGGAATGGAAAGTGGAATGGAGTGGAATGGAATGTGGAATGGAATGTGGAATGGAATGGAATGGAATGTTGAATGGAATGAAATGGAAGGTGGAATGGAATGTGGAATGGAATGCGGAATGGAATGGAATGAATTGTGGAATGAAATGTGTTTTGGAATGAAATGAAATGTGGAATGGAATGGACTGGAATGTGGAATGGAATGTGGAATAGAATTTAATGGAAAGTGGAATGGAACGTGGAATGGAAGGGAATGGAATGGAGTGGAATGTGGAAAGGAATGGAATGGAATGTGGAATGGAATGTGGAAAGGAATGTGGAATGTAATGGAATGAAATGTGGAATGGAATGTTGTTTGGAATAGAATGGATTTGGAGAAGAATGGAATGGACTGTGGAATGGAATGTGGAATGGAATGTTGAATGGAATGTGGAATGGAATGGAATGGAAGGAATGTGGAATGGCATGTGAATTGGATTCCAATGGAATGTGGAATGGAAAGTGGAAAGAAATGCAATGGAATGAGAATGGAATGTGGAATTGAAAGTGTAATGCAAACTGGAATGGACTGTGAAATGGAATGTGGAATGGAATGTGGAAAGGAATGTGGAATGGAATGGAATGGACTTTGGAATGGATTGTGGAATAGAATGGAATGCAATGTGGAATGGAATGTGGAACAGAATGATTAATGGAAAGTGGAAAGGAATGGAGTGGAATGTTGAATGGAATGTGGAATGGAAAGTGGAATGTAATGTGGAATGGAACGGAATATAATGTGGAATGGAATGTGGAAGGGAAAGTGGAATAGAATGGAATGGAATGTGGAATGGAACATGAAATGCAATGTGGAATGGAACGGAATATAATGTGGAATGTAATGTGGAATGGAATGTGGAAGGGAAACTGGAATAGAATGGAATGGAATGTGGAATGGAACGTGGAACGGAACATGGAATGGGACGTGGAATGGAACTTGGAACGGAACATGGAATGGGACGTGGAATGGAACATGGAATGGAACGTGGAATGTGCTGTTCAATGCAATACGGAACGGAAAGTTGAATAGAATGGAATGGAACGTGGAATTGAATGTCAAAAGGAATGGAATGGAAAGTGGAATTGAAGGGAGAATGCAACGTGGAAAGGAATGTGGAATGGAAGGTGAAATCGAATGTGGAATGGAATGTGGAAGGGAATGTGGACTGGAATGGAATGGAATGTAATGGAATGTGGAATGGAACGTGCAATGTATCGTGGAATTGAATGTGGAATGGATCGTGGAATGGAATGTGAAATGGAATGTGGAAAGGAACGTGGAATGGAATACGGAATGGAACGTGAAATTGAATGGAATGGAATGTGGAAAGGAATGTAGAATGTAATGGAATGGAATGTGGAATGGAATGGAATGCAAAGTGAAATGGAATCTGGAAAAGAAAGTGGAATGGAATGGAATGGAATGTAGAATGGAACGTGGAATGGAATGTGCAACGGAATGTGGATTGGAATGGAATGTAATATGGAATGGAATGTTGAATGGAACGGAATGTAATGTGGAATGTAATGTGAAATGAAATGTGGAATGTAATGGAATGGAATGTGGACTAAAACGAGGAATAGAATGGAATGGAAGGTGGAATGGAACTTGGAATGGAATGTGGAATGGAACGTATAATGGAAAGTGGAATGGTATGTGGAATGGAATGGAATGGAATCTGGTATGGAATGGGGAATGGAATGTGGAATGGAATGTGGATAGGATAGTGGAATGCAATGGAATGGAATGTGGACTGAAACGAGGAAAGGAATGGAATGGAAGGTGGAATGGAACATGGAATGGAATGTGTAATGAAATGTGTAATGTAATGTGGAATGGAATGTTTAAAGGAATGGAATGTAATCTGCAATGGAATATGGAATGGAATGTGGAATGGACTGTGTAATGGAATGGAATGGGATGTAGAATGAAATGGGGAATGGAAAGTCTAATTGAATGTCGAGTGGAGTGTGGAATAGAACGTGGAATGGAACACGGGTTGGAACGTGGAATGTGATGTTCAATGGAATATGGAATGGAAACTTGAATGGAATGGAATGGAACGTGGAATTGAACGTGGAAAGGAATGTAATGTGATGTGGAATGGATCGTAGAATGGAACATGGAAAGGAATGTGGAATGGAACGTGGAATGGAATGTGGAATGCAATGTGGAAGGAAATGTGGACTGGAATGGAGTGGAATGGAATGGAATGTGGAATGGAACGTGCAATGCATGGTGGAATTGAATGTGGAATGGAAAGTGGAAAGGAACGTGAAATGGAATGCGGAATGGAATGTGGAATGGATTATTGAAGGGAACATGAAATTGAATGGAATGGAATGTTGAATGGAGCGTGGAATGGAATGGAATGGAATGTGGAATGGAACGTGGAATAGAATGTGTAACGGAATATGGATTGGAATGGAATGGAATGTGGAATGCAATGTGGAATGGAACGGAATGTGGAATGGAATGTGGAAAGTAAAGTGGAATGTAATGCAATGGAATGTGGACAGAAATGAGAAACGGAATAGAATGGAAGGTGGAATGGAACTTGGAATGGAACATGGAATGGAATGTGGAATGGGATGTGAAATGGAATTTGTAATGGAATGTGGAAAGGAAAGTGGAATGTAACGGAATGGAAGGTGGACTGAAACGAGGAATCCAATGGAATGGAAGGTGGAATGGTAACTGGAATGGAACATGGATTGCAATGTACAACGGAATGTGAAAAGGAATGGAATGGAATCTGGAATGGAATGTGGCATGGAATGTGGAATGGAATGTGGAATGGAATGGAATGGGATGTAGAATGAAATGTGGAATGGAATGTGGAATGGAAGGGAATGGGATGTAGAATGAAATGTGCAATTGAATGTGGAATGGAATGTGGAATGGAATGTCGAGTGGACTGTGTAATTGAATGTGGAATGGAATGCAATGGAATGTCGAATGGAATGTGGAATGGAAGGTGGAAGGCAACTTGAAATGTAAGGGAAAGGAAATTGGAATGGAATGTGGAATGGAATGGAGTGGAATATGGTATGGGACATGGAATGGAACGTGGAATGGAATGGAATGGAACGTAGAATGTAATGTGGAGTGGAATGTGAAAATGAATGGAATGTGGAAAGAAATGGAATGGAATGTTTAATGGAATGCAAAGGAATGTAGAATGGAATGGAATGGCATGTGATATGGAATGAGGAATGGAATGCGGAATGGAATGGAAAGGAAAATGGAATGGAATGGAATGGAACGTGGATTGGAATGTGGAAAGGAATGGAATGGAAAATGGAATGGAATTGAATGGAATGTGGAATGAAATTGAATGGAATGGAACGGAATCTGGAGTGGAATGTGGAATGGAATGGAATGGAATGTAGAATGGAATGGAATGTTTAATGGAATGGAATGGAATGTGGAATGGATTTTGGAATGGAATGGAATGCAATGTGGCATGGAATGAGGAATGGAATGGAATGGAATGTGGAACGGAACGTCGAATTGTATGGAATGGAATGTGGAATGGAATGTGGAATGGAATGTTGAAAGGAAAGCAATGAAATGAGGAATGGAATGTGGAATGGACAGGAATGGAATGTTAAATGGAATGAAGTGGAACTTCGAAAAGAATGTGGAATGGAATGTAGAAGGGAATGTGGAATGGAATGGAATGGAATGTGGAGTGGAATGGAATGGAATGTGGAATAGAATGGAATGGAATGGAATGGAATGCGGAATTGAATGGGATGGAATGTGGAATGCAATGGAATGGGATTAAATGCAGAATTCAATGGAATGGAATGTAGAAAGCAATGGAATAGAATCTGGAATTTTATGGAATGCAAAGTGGAATAGAATGTGGAATAGAATGTGGAATGGAATGTGGAAAGTAATTCAATGGAATGTGGAATGTAACAGAATGGAAAGTGGAATAGAATGCAATGGAATGGAATGTGGAATAGAATGGGAGGCAATGGAATGGAATGCGGAATGGAATGGAATGGAATGTGTAATGCAACGGAATGGAATGAAATGTGGAATTAAATGGAATGGAATGTCGAACGGAATGGAATAGAATGTGAAAAGGAATGGAATGGAACGTGGATTAGAATGTGGAATGGCATGTGGAATGGAATGTGGAATGTAATTGAATGAAATGTGGAATATAATGGAATGGAATGTGGAATGGAATGGAATGGAATGGAATGTGGAATAGAATGGAATGCAAAGGAATAGTTTGTGGAATGGAATGGAATAGAATGTAGAATGGAATCTTGATTGGAATGTGGAATGGAATGTGGAATGAAACGTGGAATGGAAAGGAATGTAATGTGGAATGCAATGTGGAATGGAATGTGGAATGGAAAGTGGAAAGGAATGGAATGGAAAGTGGAATGGCACATGCATTGGAATGAAATGGAACGTGGAGTGGAAAGTGGAATGGAACGTGGAAGGGAACGTGGAATGGAATGTAACGTGGAATGGAATGTAATGTGGAATGGAATTTGAAATGGAATGTGGAAAGGATAGTTGAATGGAATGTTGAATGGAATGGAAAGGAATGTGTAATGGAATGTGGAATGGAATCTGGAATGGAATGTGGAATGGAAAGTCGAAGTGAAAATGAAAGGGAATGGAATGGAATGTGGAATGGAATGTGGAATAGAATGTGGAATTGAATGTGCAATGGAAAGGAATGGAATGTGGAATGCAATGTGGAATAGAATTTGGAAAGTAATGTGGAATGGAATTGAAGGTGGAATGGAATGAATTGGAATGTGGAAAGAATTGTGGAAAGGAATGAAAAGGAATGCGGAATGGAAAGGAAAGAAATTTGGAATGGAATGTGGAATGGAAAGGAATGGAATGTGGAATGGCATGTGGAAAAGAGTGTGGAATGGAATGTGGAATGCAAAGTAAAAATATGTGGAAAGAAATGTGGAATGGAGTGTGGAATATAATGGGGAATGGAATGGAAAGGAATGTGGAATGGAATTTGGAATGGAATGTGCAATGGAATCGAGTGGATTGTGGAATGGAATTGAATGGAATGCTGTGGAATATGGAATGGAATGTGGAATGGAATGTGGAATGGAATGTGGAAACGAAGGTGGAAAGCAATGGAATGGAAAGCGGAATGGAATGTGGAATGGAATGGAGTGGAACGTATAATGCAGTGTGGGATGCAATGGAATGGAATTTGGAATGGATTGTGGAATGGAACGTGGAAAAGAATTTGGATTGGAATGTGGAATGGAATGTGGAATGTAGTTGAAAGGAATGTGGAATGGAATGGAATGCAATGTGGAATATATTTTGGATTCGAATGTGGAATGGAATGTGGAATGTAGTTGAATGGAATGTAGAATGGAATGGAATGGAATGGAATGTGGAATGCATTGAAATGGAATATGGAAACCATGTAATGGAATGGAATGTAAAAAGGAATGGAATGGAATGCAGCATGTACTGGAGTGGAATGTGGAATTGAATGGAATGGAAAGTGGAATGGAATGTGGAATGGAATGTGGAATGGAATGGAATTGAATGTGGAATGGAATGGAATGGAATCTGGAATAGAATGGAATGAAATGGAATGTGGAATGGAATTCAATGGAATGCGGAATCGATTAGAATGGAATGTGGAATGCAATGTAATGTAATGGATTGTGAAATTAGATGGAATGGAATGGGGAATGGAATGTAATGTAATGTGGCAAGGAATGGAATGTGGAATGGAATGGAATGGAATGTGGAATACAATGGAATGGAATGGAATGTGGAATGGAAACTGGAATTGATTGTGGAATGCAATGGAATGGAATGTGGATTGGAATTTAATGGAATGTGTAATGGAATGCAATGGAACGGAATGGAAATTGAGATGGAATGTGGCATGGACTGTGAAATGGAATGTGGAATGGAATGTGGAATGGAAAGTGGAATGGAATGAAATGGAACGTGGAATGGAATGGAATGGAAGGTAGAATGGAATGGAATGGAAAGTGGAATGGATCGTGGAATGGAACGAGGAATGGAATGTGGAGTGGAATGGAATGTGGAGTGGAATGGAATGGAAAGTGGAATGGAATGTGGAATGGAATGTTGAGCAGAATGTGGAATGGAATGTGGAATCTAACGTATTTGAATGTGGAATGGAATGTGGAATGGAAATTAATGTGTTGTGAAATGTAATGTGGAATGGAATGTTAAATGGAAAATGGAATGGAATAGAATGCAATGTGGAATGGAACGTGGTATGTAATGGAATGGAACGTTTAGTGGAACGTGGAATGCTTTATGGAATGGAAAGTGGAATGGAATGAAATGTGGAATGGACGTAATGGAATGTGGAATGGAATGTGAAATGGAACGTGGAATTGAAGGTTGAATGGAATGGAAAGGAATGTGGAATGGAAGGTGGAATGGAATGTGGAAGGGAACATGGAATGCAATGCAATGGAATGTGGAATGGAATGTGGAACAGAATGAGGAAGGGAATGTTGAATGCAATGCAATGGAATGTGTAATGGAATGTGGAATAGAATGTGAAATGGAATGTGCAGTGGAATGGAATGTGTAATGGAATACAATGGAATGTGGAAAGGAATGTTGAATGGAATGCAATGGAATGTGGCATGGAAAGGAATGGAATGTGGAATGCAACGTGGAATGTAATGTGGAATGAAATGGAATGGAATGTGGATTGCAATCTGGAATGGAGTGTGGAACGGAATGACGAATGGAAAGGAACTGAATGTGGAATGGAAAGGAATTGAATGAGGAATGGAATGTGGAATGCAATGAGCAATGGAATGGAATGCATTGTGGAATGGAAAGGAATGGAATAGTATGGAATATGGAATGTAGTGGAATGGAATGTGGAATGGAACGTGGAAAGGAGCATGGGAGGGAACGAGGAATGGAACATGGAATAGAAGGTGGAATGGAATGCAATGGAACGTGGAATGGAACGTGGAATGGAATGGAATGGTATGTGCAATGGATTGGAATGTGGAATGGAATGGAATGGTATGTGGAATGGATTGGAATGTGGAATGGAATGGAATGGAATGGAGTGTGGAATTAAAGTTGGAATGATATGGAATGGAATGTGGAATGGAATGTGGAAAGGAGTGGAGTGGAATGTGGAAAGGAAGTTGGAATGGAATAGAATGTGGAATGAAGTGGAATGAAACGTGGAATGGAACGTGGAATGCAATGTGAAATGCAACGTGGAATAGAATGGAATGGAATGTGGAATGGAACGTGGAATGCAATGGAATGGAAAGCGGAATTGAAAGTGGAATGAAATGTGTAATGGAATGTATTTGATCATGGAATGAAATGTGCAAAGTAATGGAAAGGAACATAGAATGGAATGTGGAATGGAATATGGAATGGAAGGTGGAATGGTACATGGAATTGAATGGAATGTGGAATGGAATGTTGAATGGAATGGAATTGAATGGGGAAAGAAATGAGAAATGGAATGGAATGGAATGCGGTACCGAATGGAATGGAAAGTTGAATGGGATATGGAATGGAATGGAATGGAACGTGGCATGGAAAGTGGAATGCAATGGAACGGAATGTGGAATGCAATGTGCAATGAAATGTGGAATGGAATGTGGAAAGCAATGTGAAATAGAACGGAATGGAATGTGGAATTGAATGTGGAATGTAATGTGGAATGGAAAGTGGAATTGAACGTGGATTGGAATGGATGGAACGTGGAATAGAATGTGGAAAGGAATGGAATGGAATGGAATATGGAATGGAATGTGGAGTAGAAAGCAATGGAATTTGGAATGGAATGGAATGGAACATGGAATGGAATGTGAGATGTAATTGAATGCAATGTTGAATGTAATCAAATGGAATGTGGAATGGAATGTCGAATGGAATGGAATGGAAGGTGGAATGGAATGTGCAAGGTAATGTGGAATGGAATGCAATGGAATGTGGAATGGAATATGAAATGGAAAGTTGAATGGAAAGTGGAATGGAACACGGAATGGATTGGAATGGAATATGGAAATGAATGGAATGTAATGTGGAGTGGAATGTGGAAAGAAATGGAATTGATTGTAGAATGGAATGGAATGGCTTGAGGAATCGAAAGTGAAATGGAATGTGAAATGGAATGTGAAATGTAATGGAATGGAATGTTTAATTGAATGGAAAGGAATGTGGAATGGAATGCGGAATGTAATGTGGAATGGACCGAGGAACGGAAAGGAATGGAATGTGGAATAGAACGTGGAATGGTATGGAATGGAACGTGGAATGGAACATTGAATGGAACGTGGAATGGAACGTGGAAGGTAATGTGGAATGGAAGGTACAATGGAATGTGAAATGGAAAGTGTTTGGAACGATGAATTGAAAGAAATGGAACCTGGAATGCAACATGGAACAGAATGAAATGCAACGTGGAATGGAATGTGGAATGGAATGCGGATATGGAACGTGGAATGGAATGTGGAATGGAATGTTATGTAATGTGGAATGGAATGTGGAATGGATTTCAATGGAATATGGAACGGAATGTGAAAAGGAATGTGGAATAGAAGGAAAAGTAATGTGGAATGGAATGTGGATTGGAATTGAATGGAATGAGGAATGGAAAGGAATGGAATGTGGAAAGGAATGTGGACAGGAAAGCATTGAAATGTGGAAAGGAATGTGGACAGGAATGCATTGAAATGTGGAAAGGATTGTGGAAAGGAATGGAATGGAATGGAATATGGAATGGAATGTGGAATGGAATGTGGAATGGAATGTGGAATGGAATGTCAACAGGAATCCAATGGAATGTGGAATGGAATGTGGAATGGAGTAGAATGGAATGTGTATTGGAATGTGGATCGGAATGTGGACAAGAAAGCAATGGAATGTGGAAGGGAATGTGGAATGGAACGTAATGCAATGTGGAATGGAAGAGATTGGAATGGAATGTGGAATTGAGTGCAATGGAATAGAATGAAATGTAAGGTAATGTGGAATGGACCATGGAATGGAAGGTGGAATTGATTGGAATGAAATGTGGAATGGAATGGAGTGGAACATTGAATGGAAAGGAATGGAATGTGTAATGGAAAGGAATATAATGTGGAATGCAATGGAATGGTATGGAATGTGGAATAGAATGGAATGGAATGGAATGCAATGTGCAATGGAATGGATTGGAATGTGGAACGGAATAGAATAGAATGTGGACTGGAATTGAATGGAATGCGGACTGGAATGTGAAATGGAATGTGGTATGGAGTGGAATGGAATGTGGAATGGAATGTTGAACGGAATGTGGAAGGAAATGTGCAATGGAATGTGGAAAGGAATGTGGAATTGAACGGAATGGAATGTGAAATGGAACGCAGAATTGAATGTGTAATGGAATGTAAAATATAATGCAATGGAATGAGGAATTGAACGTCGAATTGAATGGAATGGAAAGTGGAATGGAATATGGGATGGAATGTGTAGTGGATTGTGGTATGGAATGTAGAAAGGAATGTTGAATGGAATGGAGTGGAATGTGCAATGGAATGTGGAAAGGAAAGTGGAATGGAATGGAATGGAACGTGTAATGGAAGGTGGAGTGTAATTGAATTGACCTTGGAATGGAAAGTACAATGGACAGTGGAAAGGAATGGAATGGAATGTGGAATGGAATTAAACGTTGAATGGAATGGAAGGGAAAGTGGAATGGAATGTGGAATGGAATGGAATGAAATGGTGAATGGAATGGAATGGAATGCGTAATGGAATGTGGAATGCAACGTGGAATGGAATGGGATGTGAAATGGAATGTGGAATGGAGTGGAAGAGAACGTGGAAAGGAATGTTGAACAAAATGTGGAATGGAATGTGGAATGGAATGTGGAATGGAACGTGGAATAGAACGGAATGGAATGTGAAATGGAATGTGGAATGGAATGGAATGGAACGTTAAATGGAAGGGAATGGAATGTGGAACGGAATGTGGAACGGAATGGGGAAGTGAATGTGGAATGAAATGTGGAATGAAATCTGGAATTTAATGGAATGGAATGTGAAACGTAATGTGGAATGGAACGGAATGGAACATGGAATGGATTGTGGAATGGAATGTGGAATGGAGTGTGGAATGGAATGTATAATGGAACGCAATGGATAGTGAAATGGAATTTGGAATGGAATGTGGAATGGAATGGCAAATATAATAGAATTGAAAGTGGTAAGGAAAGGAATGGAACGTGGAATGGAATGTGGCATGGAAAAGAATGGAATGTGGAATGCATTGGGAATGGAATGTGGAATGGAATTTGCAGTGGAATGTGTAATGGAATGTGGATAGGAATGAGTAATGGAAAGTGGATAGGAACGTGGAATGGAACGTGGAATGTAATGGAATTGAACGTGTATTGGAATGTGGAATAGAATGGAATGTGTAATGAAATGTGGAATGGAATGTGGAATGAAATGTGGAAAGGAAAGGAGTGGAATGTGGAATGGAATGTGCAATGGAATGGAATGGAATGCAATGTGGAACGGCATGCAGAATGGAATGTGGAATGGAACGCAATGTAATCTGGAATGGAATGGCGAATGGAATGTTGAAAGGAAAGTGGAATGGAATGGAATATAACGTTGAGTGGAACGTGGAATGATATCAAATGTGACTTGGAATAGAACGTTGAATGGAACGTGGAATGGAATGTGGAATGGAATGGAATGGAAAGGGGAAAGGAATGTAATGGAATGTGGAATGGAATGCGAAATGTAATGTGGAACAAAATATGGAATGGAAGAGAATGGAATGTGGAATGCAATGTGGAATGGAGTGTGGAATGGAACGTGTAATGGAAAGGAATGGAATGTGAAAAAGAATGTGGAATGGAAAGTGGAATAGAAAATCAAACGGAATGGAATGGAATGTTTAATTTAATGTGGAATGCAATGGAATGGAATGTGGAATGGAATGTGAGATGGAACCTAATGGACTGTGGAATGGATTGTAGAATGGAATGTAGTGGAATGAGGAATGCAATGTGAAATAGAGTGTAAGGGAATGTGAAATGGAGTATGGATTGCAATGTGGAATTGGGCATGGACTGGAATGGAATGGAGCGTAAAATGCAATGTGGAATGGAATGTGGAATGGAATGTGAAATGCAAAAGAATGGAATGTGGAATGGAATGTGGAAAGGAAAGAAATGGAATGTAATGTAATGGCAAATGGAACGTGGAATTTAATTGAATGGACCTTATAATGGAACGTAGAATGGAACGTTGAATGGAATGTGGAATGGAATGGAATGGAAAGTGGAATGGAAAGGAATAGAATGTGGAATGGAAAGTGCAATGGAATGGAATGGAATGAGAACTGGAATGTGGAATGGAATGGAAAGCAATGTGAAATGGAATGGAGAGAAAAGTGGAATGCAATGCAGAAAGGAATGTGCAATGGAATGTTGAATGGAATGTTGAAAGGAATGTGTAATGGAACAGAATGGAATGTGAAATGGAATGTGGAATGGAAAGTAATGGAATGTGGAATGGAATGTGGAACAGAATGTGGAATGGAATGTGGAATGGAATGTGGAAATAATCTGGAATGGAACGGAATAGAATGTGAAATTGAATAGAATGGAATGTGGAATGGAATGTTTAATGGAATGGAATGGAATGTCAAATGGAATGTGGAATGGAACGGAATGGAATGTGGAAAGAAATGGAATGGAATGGTATGAAATATGGAACGGAATGGAATGGAATGTGGAATGGAATGGAATGAAATGTGGAATGGAATGGAATGGAATGTTATCATATGGAATGTGGAATGGAATGCAATGGAATGTGGAATGGAATGTGGAATGGAATGGAATAGAATGTGGAATGGGATGTGGAATGGAATGTAATGAAACATGGAATGGAACGTGTAACGGAACTTGCAATGGAAAGTGGAGTGGAACATTGAATTGAATGACTAATAAAATGGAATGGAATGTGGAATGGAATGGAATTTAATGGAATGTGGAATAGAATGTGGAATGGAATGGACTGGAAAATGGAATTGAATGGAATGGAACGTGGAATGGAATGGAAACGAATGCAATTTGTATTGGAATGAAATGGAATGTGGAATTGAATGGAAAGGAATGTGGTATGGAATGAAATGGAATATGGAAAGGAATGGAAAGGAATGACGAATTGAATGGAACTGAACGGGCAATTGAATGGAATGGAATGTGGAATGGAATGGAGTGGAATTGAATAGAATGTGGACTGGACTGGAATGGAATGAGAACTCGAATGTGGAATGGAATGGAATGCAATGTGCAATGTAATGGAGTGAAAAGTGGAATGCAATGCAGAACAGAATGAGGAATGGAATGTTGAATGGAATGTTGAAAGTAATGTGGAAGGGGACAGAATGGAATGTGAAATGGAATGTGGAATGGAATGTATTGGAATGTGGAATGGAATGTGGAACCGAATGTGGAATGGAACGTGGAAAGGAATCTGGAATGGAACGGAATGGAATGTAAAATTGAATAGAATGGAATGTGTAAGGGAATGTTTAATGGAATGGAAGGGAATGTGGAATGGAATGTGGAATGGAACGGAATGGAGTGTGGAAAGAAATGGAATGGAATGGTGTTGAATGTGGAATGTAATGGAATGGAATGTGGAATGGAATGGAATGAAATGTGGAATGGAATTTGGAATGGAATGGAATGGAATGTGGAATGGAATGGATTGTTATCGTATGGAATGTGGAATGGAATGGAATGGAATCTGGAATGGGAAGTGTAATGGAATGGAATGAAACGTGGAACAGAACGTGGAATGGAACGTGTAAAGGAACTTGCAATGGAAAGTGGAATGTAACGTGGAACGGAATGACTAATAAAATGGAATGGAATGTGGAATGGAATGGAATTTAATGGAAGGTGGAATGGAATGTGGAATGGAATGGACTGGAAAGTGGAATGGAATGGAATGAAACGTGGAATGGAATGGAAACGAATGCAATGGGCAATGGAATGGAATGTGGAATTGAATGGAATGGAATGTGGGATGGAATGGAGTGGAATTGAATAGAATGCGGACTGGAATGGAAAGGAATAGAACGGAATGTGAAATGGAATGAAATGGAATGGAATGTGGAATGGAATGGAATGATTTGTGGAATAGAAAGTAATGGAAAGTGTAATGGAATACGGAATGGAATGTGGAAATATATGTTGAATGTAACGGAATGGAATGTGTAATAAATTGGAAAGGAAGGTGGACCGGAATTGAATGGAAATGAATGTGGAATAGAAGGGAATGGAATGGATCTGAATGTGGATTGGAATGGAATGGAATGTGGAATGGAATGTGGGATGAAATGAAAGGAATGTGGAATGCAATCAAATGGAATGTGGAAAGGAATTGAAAGGAATATGGACTGGAATTTGGAATGGAATGTGGAATGGAATGGAATGGAATGGAATGTGGAATGTAATTGAATATAATGTGGAATGCAACATGAAATGGAATGGAACTGAATATAGAATTCAAAGTAGAATAAAAAGGAAAGGGATGTGGAATGGAACATGGAATGGAATGGAATGCAATGTGGAATGGAATGGAATGGAATGTGGAATGGAATGCGGAATGCAATGTGGAAAGGAATGGAATGAAATGTGGAATGGAATGTGGAATGGAATGGAATGGAATGTGGAATACAATGCGGAAAGGAATGGAATGCAATGTGTAAAGAAATGTGGAATGGAATGGAATGGAATGGGGAATGGATTGGAATAAATTATGGAATGGAACGTGGAATGGAACGTCGAATGTAATGTAATGGAAAATATAATGGAATGTGGAATGGAATGAAATGGAACGTGGAATGGAATGTGGAAAGGTGTGGAATGGAATGTGGAATGGAATGGAGTGGAATGTGGAATGGAATTTTGAATGGAAGGTGGAATGGAATGTGGAATGGAATGGAATAGAATGTGGAATGGTAGGTGGAATGGAACGTGGAATGGAACGTAATTAATGGGAAAGGTATGTGTAATGGAATGTGCATAGGAAAGTGTAACGGAATTTAAGGGAATGTGGAATGGAACGTGGAATAGAATGGAAAGGAAAATTGAAAGTAACGTGGAATGCAACACGGAATGGAATGTTTAATGGAATGGAATAGAGTGTGGAATGGAATGGAATGTAATGTGGAATGGAAAGGAATGGAATGTGGAATGGAATGAAATGCAATGTGGAATGGAATGGAATGTAGAATGGAATCTGCAATTCAATGTGGAATGGAATGAGGAATGGAAAGTGGAATGGAAAGTGGAATTGAAAGTGGAATATAACTCAGAATGTAACATGGAATGGAAAGTGGAATGGAATAGAAAGGAATGTAGAAAGGAATGGAATGGTATATGGAATGGAATAGAATCGAATGTGGAATGGAATGTGGAATGGAATGAAATGGAAACGAATGTGGAATGGAAAGTAATGGAATGGAATGTGGAATGGAAAGTCATGGAATGGAATGTGGAATTGAAGATGGAATGGAATGTAATGGAATGTGGAGCGGAATGGGGAATGGAACGTGGAATGGTAGGAATGGAACATGGAACGGAACGTGGAATGGAATGTGGAACGGAATGTAGAATGGAACGTGGAAAGGAATGAGGAAAGGAAAGTGGAATGGAATGGAATGGAATGTGGAATGGAATCGGAATGGAAAGAATGCAACGTGGAATGGAATGGAATGGAATGTGGAACGGAATTGAATGCAAAGTGGAATGAGATGGAATGGAACGTGGAATTGAATGGAATTGAACGGGGAATGGAATGTGTTACGGAATGTGGAATGGATTGGAATGGAATGTGGAATGGATTTGAATGGAATGCGGAATAGAATAGAATGGAAGTAAATATGCAATGGAATGTGGAGTGGATTGTGGAATGGAATAGCATGGACTGTGGATTGGAATGGAATGGAATGGACTGGGATGTGGAATGCAATGGAATGGAATGTGGAATGGAATGGAATGCAATGTGGAATGGAATGGACTGCAATGTGGAATAGAATGGAATGGAATGTGGAATTCAATAGAACGGACTAGAACATGGAATTAAATGGAATGGAATGGAACATTGAATGCAATGGAATGGTATGGAAGGTGGAATGGAGTGTGAAATGGAATGTGGAATGGAACTTGGAATGGAATGAAATGGATGGTGGAATGGAATGTGTAATGGAAAGTGGAATGGAATGTGGAATGGAATGGAATGGAACATGGAATAGAATGGAAAGGAATGTAGAATAGAATGGAATGGAATGTGCAATGGAATGTGGAAAGGAAAGTGGAATGAAATGGAATGGAATGTGGAATGCAATTGAACTTGGAATGGAAGGGAATGGAATGTGGATTGGAATGGAATGGAATGGAATGTGGAATTGAATATAATGGAATGGAAAGTGAAATGGAATTTGGAATGAAATGTAGAATGGAATAGAATGGAACGTGTAATGGAAAGTGGAATGGAATGCAACATGGAATGGAATGTGGAATGGAATGTGGAGTGGAATGTGGAATGGAATATGGAATGAAATGCAGTGTAGAATGTGGAATGGAAAGCAATGGAATGTGGAATGGAGCGGAATGCAATATGGAATGAAATGTGGAATGGAATGTGGAATGAAACGTGGAATGGAATGAGGATAGGAATGGAATGGAACGTGGAATGAAATGTGGAATGGAATGTGCAGTGGAATGTGGAATGAAATGGAAAGGAATGTGAAATGGAAGGTGGAGTTTTACGGAAAGGAACGTGGAATGGAATGCAATGGAATGTGCAATGGAATGTCGAATGTAATGGAATGGAATGTGGAATGGAATGAGAAATGGAATGGAATGGAATGTGGAATTTCATGTGAAATGGAAAGTACAATTATGTGGAATGGAATGTGGAATGCAATGGAATGGAATGTGGTATGTAATTCAATGGAATGTGGAATATAATGGAATGGAAGGGAATGGAATGGGAATGGAACAGAAAGGAATGTGGAATGCAATGGAATGGAATCAAATGACGAATGGAATGTAATGGAATATGGAATGAAATGCAATGGAATGAAATGAGGAATTGAATGAAATGGAATGTGAAATGGAATGGAATAGAACGTGGAATGGAACGTGGATTGGAATAGAATGGAATGATGAATGAAATGGAATGGATCGTGGAAAAGAATGTGGAATGAATGTGGAATGGAAAGATGAATGGAATGGAATGGAATGTTGAATGGAATGGAATGGAATGTGGAATAGAATGGAATCGGAAGGAATGGAATGAGGAATGGAAAGGAATAGAATGTGGAATGCAATTGAATGGAGTGAAATGTGGAATTGAATGGAATGGAAAGTGGAATAGAATGGAATGGAATGTGGAATGGGATGGAATGGAACGTGGAATGGAATGTGGAATGGCATGTGGAATGGAATGTGGAATTCAATGGAATGGAAAGTTGACTGTAAACGAATGGAAGATGGAATAGAATGCTATGGAATGCAATGTGGAATGGAATGGAAAGGAACGTGGAATTGAAAGCAGAGGAATGTAGAAGGGAATGGAATGGAACGTGGAATAGAATGTGGAATGGAATGGAATGCAACGTGAAATGTAATGTGCAAAGGAATGAGGAATGAAAAGTGGAATGGAACGTGTAATGGAATAGAAAGGAATGTGAAATAGATTGGAATGGAAGGTGGAATGTAATGTGGAATGGAATGCAGAATAGAACGTGGAACTGAATGGAATGCAACTTGGAATGGGATGTTGTAGAATGTGGAATGGAATGGAATGGAATGTGGAGTGGAATGGATTGGAAAGTTTAAGGGAACGCATTGGAATGTGGAATGGAATGGAATGAAACGTGGAAAGGAATGTGGAATGGTACGTGGAATGGATTGTTTAATGGAATGGAATGGAATGTGGAATAGAATGCAATGGAATGTAATGAAACGTGGAATGGAATGTGGAATGGTACGTGGAATGGATTGCTTAATGGAATGGAATGGAATGTGGAATAGAATGGAATGGAATGGAATGTGGAATGGAATGTGGAATGGATCGAAGAATGGAATGGAATGCAATGAGCAATGGAATGGAAAGGAATGTGTACTGGAATGGTATGGAATGGAATGGAAAGTGAAATAGAATGTGGAACGGAATGTGAACTGGAAAGTCGAACGGAATGTGGAAAAGAATGAAATGGAACGTGGAAAGGACAGGAATGGAACTTGGAATAGAGTGGAATGGAACGTGGAATGGATCATGGAATGGAAAGAGGAACGGAATGTGGAATGGAACTAGGAACGGAACGTGGAATGGATCATGGAATGGAATGAGGAATGGAATGGAATGTTGTATGAAATGTGGAATGGAATGGAATGTGGAATGAAATGTTGTATGAAATGCGGAATGGAATGGAATGTGGAATGAAATGTTGTATGAAATGTGGAATGGAATGGAATGTGGAATGGAATGTTGTATGAAATGTGGAATGGAATGGAATGTGGAATGGAATGTGGAATGGAATGCAATGGTATGAGAATGGAATGTGGAATGGAATGTGTAATGGAATGGAATGGAATGTTGTATGAAACGTGGAATGGAATGGAATGTGGAATGGAATGCAATGGAATGAGAATGGAATGTGGAATGCAATGGAATGGAATGTGGAATGGAATGTGGAATGGAATGGATTGGAATGTGGAATGGAATGGGAATGAAATGTGGAATGGAACGGAATGGACAGTGGAATGGAACAAGGAATGGAACGTAGAATGGGATGTTCAATGGAAAGTGGAATGGAAAGTTCAATGGAATGGAATGGAACGTGTAATTGAACGTGGAAAGGAATGGAATGGAATGTGCAATGGAACGTAGAATGAAACGTGTAAAGGAATGTGGAAAGGAACGTGCAATGGAATGTGGAATGGAATGTGGAAGGGAATGTGGAGGGGAACGGAATGGAATGGAATAGAATGTGGAATGGAACGTGCAATGTGTCGTGGAATTGAGTGTGGAATGGATCGTGGAATGGAACGTGAAATGGAATGTGGAATGTAATGTGGAATGGAATACAGAATGGAACGTGAAATTAAATGGAATGGAATGTTGAATGAAACGTGGAATGGAATGGAATGGGATGTGGAATGGAACGTGGAATGTAATGGAATCGAATGTGGAATGGAATTTGGAAAGGAAAGTGGAATGGAATGGAATGAAATGTGGAATGGAGTGTGGAATGTAATGGAATCGAATGTGGAATGGAACGTGGAATTGAAACTGGAATGGAAGGAGGAATGGAATGGAATAGACAGTGGAATGGAATTTGGAAAGAGTGGAATGGAATTTGGAAATAATGGAATGGAACTTGGACTGGACTGGGAAATGGAAAGTGGAATGGAACGAGGAATGGAACGCGGAATGGAATCGATTAGAATGTGGAATGAAATGGGATGTAACTTGGAATACAATGTGGAATGCAATGTGAAATGGAACGTGGAATGGAAAGTGGAGTGAAATGGAATGGAACATGGAATGCATCGTGCAATGGAACGTGGAATGGAATATGGAATGCAAAGGAATGGAATGTGGAATCGAATGGAATGCAATATGGAATGGAATTGAATGGAGTGGAATGTGGAATGTAATCGAATAGAATGGAATGGAAGGCGGAATGCGATGGAATGGAATGTGGAATGGAATGGAGTGTTATGTGGAATGGAATGGAATGGAATGTGGAATGGAAGGAAATGGAATGTGGAATGGAATGGGATGGAATGGAATGTGCAATGGAATGTGGAATGAAATGTTGAATGGAATTGAACTTGGAATGGAATGGAACGTAATGTGGATTGGAATGGAATGGAATGGAATGTGGAATGAAATGCAATGGAATGGAAAGTGAAAGGAAATTTGGAATGGAATGTGGAATGGAATGAAATGGAATGTGGAATGGAATAGAATGGACTGTGGAATGGAAAGTGAAATGCAATGGAACAAGGAATGGAATGTGAAATGGAATGTGTAATAGAAAGTGGAATGGAATGTGGAATGGAATATGGAATGAAATGTAGTATTGAATGTGGAATGGAATGGAGTGGAATGTCCAATGGAATGTGAAATGGAATGGAATTGAATGCGGACTGGAATGTGGAATGGAATGGAAAGGAATGTGAAATGGAAAGAAATGAAATGTCGAATGGAATGTGGAATGGAATGGAAAGGAATTGATAGTGAAATGGAATGGAATGGAATGTGGAATGGAATGTGGAATGGAATGGAATACATTGTGGAATGGAATGGAATGGAATGTGGAATGAAATGGGTTGCAATAAGGAATGGAATGTGGAATGAAATGGGTTGCAATATGGAATTGAATGGGGAATGGAATGGAATTGAAGTGGAGTGGAATGGAATGGATGTGGAATTGCATGGGAATGGAATGGAATGCAATGTGGAATGGAATGGAATGGAATTTGGAATGGAATGGAATGCAATGTGAAATGGAATGGAATGGAATTTGGAATGGAATGGAATGGAAAGTGGAATGGAATTGAGTGGAAAGTGGAATTGAATGGAATGGAACGTGGAATAGAAGGGAATTGAACAGGCAATGGAATGTGTAATGGAATGTTGAATGGAATGGAATGGAATGGGGAATGGAATGGAATGGAATGGGGAATAGAATAGAAAGGAAGTCAAGGTGTAATAGAATGTGGAAAGGAATGGAATGGAATTGAACTTGGAATGGAATGGAATGGAATATGGATTGGAATGGAATGGAATTGAATGTGGAATGGAATGGAATGGAATGAAAAGTGAAATGAAATTTGGAATGGAATGTGGAATGGAACAGAATGGAATGTGGAATGGAAAGTGAAACGCAATGGAAGAAGGAATGGAATGTAGAATGGAATGTGTAATGGAAATTGGAATGGAATGTGGAATGGAATATGGAATGACATGTAGTATGGAATGTGGAATGGAATGTAGTGGAATGTCCAATGGAATGTGGAATGGAATGGAATTGAATGCGGAATGGAATGTGGAATGAAATGGAAAGGAATGTGAAATGGAAAGAAATGGAAAGTGGAATGGAATGTGCCATGGAATGGAATGGAATGGAATGTGAAATGGAATAGAATGGAAGGTGGATCGGAATTTGCAAAGGAATGGAATGGAGTGGAATGTGGAATGGAATGTGGAATGGAATGGAATGGATTGTGGAATGGAATGGAATGGAATGGAATGTGTAATGGAATGGGTTGCAATGTGGAATTCAATGTGGAATGGAAAGGAATTGAAAGTGGAATGGAATGGAATGGATGTGGAATGGAATGGGAATGGAATGGAATGCAATGTGGAATGGAATGGAATGGAATGTGGAATGGAATGGAATGAAAAGTGGAATGGAATTGAGTGGAAAGTGGAATTGAACGGAATGGATCATGGAATTGAAGGGAATTGAACAGGGAATGGAATGTGTTATGGAATGTTGAATGGAATGGAAACGAAAGTGGAATGGAATGGAATGGAATGGGGAATAGAACAGAATGGAAGTGAGTGTTTAATTGAATCTGGAATGGAATGGAATGGAATGTGGAATGGAATTGAACTTGGAATGGAATGGAATGGAATATGGATTGGAATGGAATGGAATGGAATGTGGAATGGAATGGAATGTGGAATGGAACGGAATGGAATGGAATGTGGAATGGAATGGAATGGAAAGTTGAATGCAATGGAATGGAATCTAATGTGGAATTGAATGGAAGGGAATGGAACGTTGAATTCAATGGAATGAAAAGGAATGTGGAATCGAATGGAATTGAACGGGGAAAGAATGTGGAATGGAATGGAATGGAATGTGGAATTGAATGGAAAGGAATGGAATGTGCAATGGAATGTGGAATGGAATGTGGAATGGAATTGAACTTAGAATGGAATGGAATGGAATGTGGATTGGAATGAAATGGAATGAAATGTGGAATGGAGTGGAATGGAATGGAAAGTGAAATGGAATTTGAAATGGAATGTGGAATGTAATGAAATGAAATGTGGAATGGAATAGAATGGAATGTGGAATGGAAAGTAAAATTCAATGGAACAATGATTGGAATGTGGAATGGAATGTGTAATAGAATATGGAATGGTATGTGGAATGGAAAGTGGGATGGAATATGGAATGAAATGTAGTATGGAATGAGGAATGGAATGGAATGTCTAATGGAATGTGGAATAGAATGAAATTGAGCACGGAATCGAATGTGGAATGGAATGGAAAGAAAGGTGAAATGTAAAGAAATGGAATATGGAATGGAATGTGCAGTTAAATGGAATGGAATGAGGAATGGAATGGATTGGAATGTGAAATGCAATGGAAAGGAACTTGGAACGGAATGTGAAATGCAATGTGGAATGGATTGTGCAATAGAATGGAAAGGAATGTGGAATAGAATGGAGTGGAATGGAACATGGAATGGAATTTAGAAAGGAATGTGGAATGGAATGGAATGGAATGTGGAGTGAAATGGAATGGAATGTGTAATGGAATGGAATGGAATGGAATGGAAATTGAAATAGAATGTGGAATGGAATGAGAAATGGAATGTGGAATGGAATGCAGAATGGAATGAAAAGGAATGTTGAATGTAAAGCAAGGAACGTGGAATGGAATGGAATGGAACATGGAATGGAAGGTGGAATGGAACATGGAATGGAAAGTGGAATGGAATGTGAAATGAAATGTGGAATTCAATGGAATGTAATGTGGTATGAAATGTGAAATCGAATGGAATGGAATGTGGAAAGGAAAGTGGAATGTAATGCAATGGAAAGAGAATGGAATGTGGAATGGAATGGAATGGAAAGTGGAATGGCATGTGCAATGGAATGTGAAATGTAATGTGAAATAGAACGGAATGGAATGTGGAATGGAATGTGGAATGGAACGTGGAATGGAATGTGGAAGGTAACCTGGAGTGCAATTGAATGATATGTGGAATGGAATGAAATGGAATATGGAATGGAATGTGGAAAGGAATGGAGTGGAATTTGGAATGGAATGTTGAATTTAATGTGGAATGGTATGTGGAATGGAACGTGGAATGGAAATTGGAATGGAACGCGCAATGGAACGTGGAATAGAATGTGGAATGGAATAGAATGGAATGTGGAATGGAATGCAAAGGAATGGAATGGAAAGGAAGGCAATGGAATCTGGAATGGAATGGAATGGTATATGGAATGGAGTGGAATGGAAAGTGGAATGGAATGTTGAATGGAATGGAATCGAATGGAATGTGGAATTGAAGATGGAATGGAATGGAATGGTATGTGGAATGGAATGTGGAAAGGAATGTGGAATGGAAAGTGGAATGGATTGTGGAATGGAATGGAATTGAATGTGCAATGGAATGGAATGGAATGGAATATAATGTGGAATGGTAGGTGGCATTAAATGGAAAGGAATGTGGAATAGAATGTGGAATGGAATGGAATGGAATGCAGAATGGAATGGAATGTTAGGTGGAATGGAATGGAATGTGGAAAGGAATGTGGAAAGGAGTGGAGTAGAATGTGGAATGGAAGGTAGAATCAAATGGAATGGAATGTGGAATGGAATTCAATGAAACGTGGATTGGAACGTGGAATGGAACGTGGAATGGAACTTGGAATGGAACGTGGAATGAAAGGTGGAATGACATGGAATGTAATGTGGAATGGAATGGAATGGAACGTGGAATCCAACTTAATGGAATTTGTAATGGAAAGAAATGGAACGTGGAATCCCATGGAATGGTATGGAATGTTAAATGGAATGCTTTGGAATTTAATGGAATGTGCAATGGAATGGAATGGAATGGAATGTGGAATGGAATAGAATGCAATGTGGAACAGAATGGAATGGAATGTGTAGTGGAATGGAATGCAATGGAATGTGGAATGGAATGCAACGGAACAGAATGAAATGTAAAGGAATGTGGAATGGACCGCGGAATGGAAGGTGGAATGGAATGGAATGAAATGTGGAATGGAATGGACTGGAACGTGCAATTTAAATGAATTGAATGTGTAATGCAATGGAATGGTATGGAAAGTGAAATGAAATGGAACGTGCAATGGAATGGATTGGAAGGTGGAATTGAATAGAATAGAAAGAGGAATGGAATATTTTGGAATGTGGAGAGGATTGGAATGGAATGGAATGAGGAATGGAATGCAATGGAATAGAATGAAATAGAAGGGAATGTGGAATGGAATGTGAAATGGAATGGAGTGCAATGCAATGTGGAATGGAATGGAACGTGGAATGGAACGTGGAATGGAACGTGGAAAGAAATTGGAAAGGAATGGAATGAAATGTGGAAAGGAATGTTGAAATGAATGTGGAATGTAATGTAATGTAATGGAATGGAATGGAATTTAATGTGGAACGGAATGTGGAATGGAAAATTTAATGGAACATGGAATGGAACGTAATGGAACGTGGAATGGAATGAGGAATGGAATGGAAAGGAATGTGGAATGGAATGTGAAATGTAATGTGGAATTGAATCGAATGGAATGTGGAATGGAACGTGGAATTGAATGGAATGGAACGTGGAATAGAACATGGAATGGAATGGAATGAAACGTGGAACGGAACGTGGTATGGAAAGTGGAATGGAATGTGGAATGGAATGGGAAATGGAATGGAATGGGAAATGGAATGGAATGGAATGCGGAAGGGACTGCGGAAAGGAATGAGGAATAGAATGGAATGGAATGTGGAATGGAACGTGGAATGGAATGTGGAATGCAATGTGGAATGTAATGTGGAATGGAATGTGGAATGGACGGAATAGAACGTGGATTGGAATGTGGATCGGAATGTAGCAGGGAACCTGAAATGGAATGGAATTGACTGTGGTATTGAAGGTGGAATGAAATGGAATGGAACGTGGAATGGAAATGAATGGAACGTTAAATGGAATGTGAAATGGAATGTGGAAAGTAATGGAATGGAATGTGGAATGGAATGTGAAGTGGAATGTGAAATGGAATGTGGAATGGGATGGAATGGAATGTGGAATGTGGAATGGAATGGAATGGAATGTGGAATGGAATGTGGAACGGAATGTGGAAAGAAAAGTGGAATGGAACGGAAAGGAATGTGAAATGTAAAGGAATGGAATGTGGAATGGAATGTGGAATGAAACGGAATGTGGAATGCAATGTGGAAAGGAATGTGTAATGCTATGGAATGGAATGTGAAATGTACTGTGGAATGGATAGTGGAATGGAATGTGAAATGGAATGTGAAAGGGAATGTGGAAAGGAATGTGTAAAAGAATGTGGAATGGAACGGAATGGAATATGGAATGGAATGTGGAATGGAATGTGGAACGGAATGTGGAACATAATGTTGAATAGAATGTGGAAAGGAATGTGGATTGGAACCGAAGGGAATGTGAAATGTAAAGGAATGGAATATGGAATTGAATGTGTAATTGAAAGTAAAATGTAATGCAATGGAATGTGAAATTGAACGTGGAATGGAATGGAATGGAAAGTGGAATGGAATGGGGGATGGAATGTGGAATGGATTGTGGTACGGAATGTAGACAGGAATGTGGAACGGAATGGAGTGGAATGTGGAATGGAAAGTGAAATGAAGTGGAATAGAATGTGAAATGGAATGTGGATTGGAATTTGTAATGGAAAGTGGAATGCAACGTAGGATGGAATGTGGAATGGAATGAAATGGAACGTGTAATGGAATGTGAAATGGAAAGGAATGGAATGTGGAATGGAATGGAATGGATTGTGGAATGGAAAGGAATGGAATGTGCAATGGAATGTGGAAAGGAAAGTGGAATAGAATGGAATGGAATCTGTAATGGAAGGTGGAATGGAATTGAATTGACCTTTGAATGGAACGTACAATGGAAAGTGGAATGGAATGCAATGTAAAGAGGATTGGAATTAAAACTGGAATGTAATGGAAGGGAAGGTGGAATGGAATGTGGAATGGAATGGAATAGAATGGGGAAAGGAATGGAAGGGAATGTGAAATGGAATGTGGAACGGAATGTGAAATGGAATGTGGAATAGAGTGGAATGGAACGTGGAATGGAAAATTGAACGGAATGTGGAATATAATGTGCAATGGAATGTGAAAAGGAATGTGGAATGGAAAGTAGAATTGAATGTGTAATGGAATGTAAAATGTAATGCAAAGGAATGAGGAATTGAACGTGGAAAGAAATGGAATGGAACGTGGAATGGAATGTGAGTTGGAATGTGGAATGGATTGTGGTCTGGAATGTAGAAAGAAATGTGGAACGGAATGGAGTGGAATGTGGAATGGAATGTGAAATGGAGTGGAATAGAATGTGAAATGGAATGTGGATTAGAATTTGGAATGGAAAGTGGAATGCAACTTGGAATGGAAAGTGTAAAGGAATGGAATGGAAAGTGTAATGGAATGTGAAATGGAAAGGAATGGAATGTGGAATGGAATGGAATGGAATGTGGAATGAAAGGTATGGAATGTGCAATGGAATGTGGTAAGGAAAGTGGAATGGAATGGAATGGAATCTGTAATGGAGGGTGGAATGGAATTGAATCGACCTTGGAATGGAACGTACAATGGAAGGTGGAATGGAATGGTACGTAATGAGGAATGGAATAAAATGTGGAATGGAATGGAAGGGAAGGTGGAATGGAAAGTGGAGTGGAATAGAATGGGTAATGGAATGACACGAAATGTGAAAGGGATTGTGGAACGGAATATGAAATGGAATGTGGAATGGAGTGGAATAGAATGTGGAATGGAATGTTGAACGGAATGTAGAATAGAATGTGCAATGGAATGTGGAAAAGAATGTGGAATGGAACGGAAGGGAATGTGAAATGCAATGTGGAATGGAATGGAAGGGAACGTTGAATGGAAGGAAATGGAATGTTGAACGGAATGTGGAATTGAATGTGGAATGGAATATGGAAAGGAAACTGGAATTTAATGGAATGGAATGTGAAATGGAATGGAATGGAATTTTTAATTTAATGTGGAATGAAATGGAATGGAATGTGGATAGGGATGTGGAATGGAATGTGGAAAGGAATGTGGAATAGAATGCGGAATGGAATGCGGAATGGAAAGTGGAAAGGAATGTGGAATGGAATGGAATGGAATGTGGAATGGAATGTGGAATGGAGTGACGAATGGAATGTAGAATGGAGTGTGAAACGTAATGTGGAATGGAACGGAATGGAACGTGGAATGGAATGTGGAATGGAAAGTGGAATAGAGTGTGGAATGGAAAGTGGAATGGAGTGTGGAATGGAGTGTGGAATGGAATGTGAAATGGAACGCAATGGAATGTGAAATGGAATTTCTAATTTAATGTGGAATGGAATGTAAAGTATAATGGAATGGAAAGTGGAATTGAAAGTGGTATGGAAAGGAATGGAATGTAAAATGGAATGTGGCATGGAATGGAATGGAATGTGGAATGGATTGTGGAACGGAATGTGGAATGAAATTTGGAATGGAATTTGAAGTGGAATGTGTAATGGAAATTGGAATGGAATGTGTAATGGAAAGTGGAGTGTAACGTGGAATGGAACGAGGAAACTAATGGATTTGAAAGTGTATTGGAATGTGGAATAGAATGAAATGTGGAATGAAATGTGGAATGGAATGTGGAATGAAATGTGGAAAGGAAAGGAATGGAATGAGGAATGGAATTTGCAATGGAATGGAATGGAATGTGGAATGGAATGGAATGGAATGTGGAATGGCATGTGGAATGCAATGTGGAATGGAACGGAATGCAATGTGGAATGGAATGGGGAATGGAATATTGAAAGAAAGCGGAATGAAATGGAATGGAAGGTGGAATGGAACGTGGAATGATATCAAATGGGGCTTGGAATAGATCGTTGAATGGAAATTGGAATGGAAAGTGGAATGGAATGGAATGGAAAGTGGAAAGGAATTTATTGGAATGTGGAACGGAATGTGGAATGGAATACGGAATGTAATGTGGAACGAAACATGGAATGGAACCGAATGGATTGTGGAATGCAATGTGGAATGAAGTGTGGAATGGAATGTGTAATGGAACAGAATGGAATGTGAAAAGGAATGTGGAATGGTAAGTGGAAAAGAAAGTCAAATGCAATGGAATGAAATGTTTAACTGAACATGGCATGCAATGGAAAGGAACATGGAATGGAATGTGGGATGGAATCAAATGGACTGTGGAATGGATTGTGGAATGGAATGTAGTGGAATGCAGAATGCAATGTGAAAGAGAGTGTAATGGAATGTGAAATGGAGTATGGATTGCAATGTGGAATTGGACATGGAATGCAAAGGAACGGAGCGTAAAATGGAATGTGGAATTGAACGGAATGGAATCTGGAATGCAATGGAATGGAATGTGGAATGGAATGTGGAAAGGAAAGTGGAATGGAATGTGGAAAGGAAAGTGGAATGGAATGGAATGGAATGTGGAATGGAATGGAATGGAATGTGGAATGGAAAGTGGAATGGAATGGAATGGAATGAGAAATGGAATGTGGAATGGAAAGTAATGGAATGTGGTATGGAACGTGGAACGGAATGTGGAATGGAATGTGGAATGGAATCTGGAAAGGAATCTGGAATGGAACGGAATGGAATGTGAAATTGAATAGAATGGAAAGTGGAATGGAATGTTTAATGGAATGGAATGGAATGTGGAATGGAATGTGGAATGGAATGGAATGGAATATGGAATGGAATGGAATGTTATCGCATGGAATGTGGAATGGAATGGAATGGAATGGAATGTGGAATGGGATGTGGAATGGAATGGAATGGAATGTGGAATGGAACGTGGAATGGAACGTGTAAAGGAACGTGCAATAGAAAGTGGAATGGAACATGGAATGGAATGAATAATAGAATGGAATGGAATGTGGAATGTATTGGAATTTAATGGAATGTGGAATGGAATGTGGAATGGAATGCACTGGAAAGTGGAATAGAATAGAATGGAACGTAGAATGGAACGTAAATGAATGGAATGTGAAAAGGAATGGAATGGAATGTGGAATTGAATGGAATGGAATGTGGGATGGAATGGAATGGAATATGGAAGGGAATGGAAAGGAATGAGGAATTGAATGGAATTGAACATGTGGACTGGAATGGAAAGTAATTGAAAGGAATGTGGAATGGAATGGAATGGAATGGAATGCGGAAAGGAATGGAATGGTTTTTGGAATAGAACGTAATTTAACGTGGAAAGGAATAAGGAATGGTATGTGGAAATTTATGTTCAACGGAACGGAATGGAATGTGTAATAAATTGATATGGAATGTGGAATGGAATGGAATGGAAAAGAATGTGGAATAGAATGGAATGGAATGGAACTGAATGTGGATTGGAATGGAATGGAATGTGGAAAGGAATGTGCGATGAAATGGAAAGGAATGCGGAATGGAATCAAATGGAATGTGGAATGGAATTCAATGGAATGTGGACAGGAATGTGGAATGGAATGTGGAACGGAATGGAATGGAATGGAATGGAATGGAATGGAATGTGGAATGCAACGTGAAATGGAAGAAACTGAATGTAGAATTCAACGTGGAATGGAATGGAATGGGAAGTGGAATGGACCGTGGAATGGAATGGAATGGAAGGAGGAATGGAATGTGGAAGGCAATGTGGAAGGGAATGGAATGCAATGTGGAATGAGATGTGGAATGGAATGGAATGGAATGGGGAATGGAATGGAATGGAAAATGGAATGGAACGTGGAATGGATCGTCAAATGTAATGGAACGGAACATATAATGGAATGTGGAATGGAATTAAATGGAACGTGGAATAGAATGTGGAATGGAATGAGGAATGGAATGGAATGGAATGTGGAATGGAATGGAATGGAATGTGGAATGGAATTTTTAATGGAAGGTGGAATGGAACGTGGAATGGAAGGTGGAATGGAACGTGGAATGGAACGAAAGTAATGGGGAAAGGCACATGTAATGGAATGTGGAAAGGAAATTGGAACAGAATTTAAAGGAACATGGAAAGGAACGTGGAATGGAATGGAATGGAACCTCGAAAGTAACGTGGAATGCAACGTGAAATGCAATGTTTAATGGAATGCAATGAAATGTGGAATGGAATGGAATGGAATCTGGAGTGGAATGAAATGGATTGTGGAATGCAATGGAAAGTAGAATGGAATGTGGAATGCAATATGGAATGGAATGTGGAATGGAAAGTGGAATGGAAAGCAGAATATAACGTAGAATGGAACGTGGAATGGAAAGTGGAATGGAATAGAAAGGAATGTGGAAAGGAGTGGAATGGAATATGGAATGGAATAGAATAGAATGTGGAATGGAATGTTGAATGGAATGGAATGGAAAGGAATGTGGAATGGAAAATAATGGAATAGAATGTGGAATGGATAGTCATGGAATGGAAAGTGATATTGAAGATGGAATGGAATGTAATGTAATGTGGAGTGGAATGGGGAATGGTACGTGGAATGGTAGGAATGAAACATGGAACGGAACGTGGAATGGAATGTGGAATGGAATGTGGAATGCAAGGTGGAATGCAATGTGGAAGGGAATGTGGAATGGAATGGAATGGAATGTGGAGTGGAATGGAAAGGAACGGAATATGGATTGGAATGGGATGGAATGTAATGTGTAATGGAATGAAATGGAATGTGGAATGGAATGGAATGGAATGGAATGTGGAATGAAATGGAATGGAATGGTGTGGAATGCGGAATGGAATTGAATCGTATTTGGAATGAAATTGAATAGAAAGCTATGGAATGTGAAATGGAATGGAATGCAATGTGGAAAGGAACGTGGAATGTAACGTGGAATGGAAAGTGGAATGGAACGAGGAATGGAACATGGAATGGAATGTGGATTATAACGTGGAAAGGAATATGGAATAGAATTTGGAATGGAATGGTATGGAATCAGTAATGGAATGGAATGCAATGGAATGGAATGCCGAATGGGATGGAATTGAATGAGGAAATGAATGGAATGGAATGGAATGGAATGTGGAATGGAATGGAATGGAATGTGGAATGGAATGGAATGGAATGTGGAATAGAATGGAATGGAATGGAATGTGGAAGGGAATATGTAATGGAATGGAATGGAATGTGTAATGGAATGGAAGGCAATGTGGGGTGCAATGGAATGGAATCTGGAATGGAAATGAAGGTGCAATGGAAAGGAATGTGGAATGGAATGGACTGGAATGTGGATTGGAATGGAATGGAATGTGGAATGGAATTCAATGGAATGGAATGGAATGTGAAATGGAATATACAAAGTAAAGTGTAATGGAATGGACCGGAATGTGAAATGGAATGTGGAGTGGAATGGAATGGAATGTGGAAAGGAATGTGGAATGGATAGTGGATTGGAACATGGAAAGGAACATGGAATGGAAAGGAATGGAACGTGGAATGGAATGTGGAATGGAATGGAGTGCAATGGATTGTGTAATGGAATGTGGAATGGAATGTGTAGAAGAATGGAATGAAATGAGGAACGGAATACGGAGATTAATGCAATGGTATGTGTAACGGAATGTGGAGTGGAATGGAATGGAATGTGGAATGGAATGCAATAAAATGTGAAATGGAATGTGGAATGGAATGGAATGGAATGTGGAATGGAAAGTAGAATGGAATGTGGAATGGAATGCAATAGAATGTGGAGTGGAGTGGAATGGAATGTAGAAAGGAATGTCAAATGCAATGGAATGGAATGTGGAATTCAATGTGGAATGGAATGGCACGGAACGTGGAATGGAATTTGTGATGGAATGGAATGGATTGTGGAACGGATTCTGGAATGGAATGGAGTGGATTGTGGAATGGACTCTGAAATGGAATGTATTGGAATGTTAAATGGAATGTGGATTGGAATGTGGAAAGCAACGTGGAATGGAAAGTGGAATGGAAACTGCAATGGAATGGAAAGTAACGTGTAATTGAATGTGGAATAGAATGGAATGGAAAGAGGAATGGAATGTGGAATGTAATGGAACGGATTGTGGAGTGTTATGGAATGGAATGTGGAACGTAAAGTGGAATGGAATGTGGAATGGAACGGAATGTAATGTGGAATGGAATGTGAAAAAGAACGTGGAATGGCATGTAATGGAATGTGGAAAGGAATGTGGAATGGAATACAATGGAAGTTGGAATGGAACGTGGATTTTAACGTGGATTGTAATATGGAATGGAATGTAATGGAATGGGGAATAGAATGGAAAGGAATGTGGAATGGAATGGACTGGAATGTGGAATGAAATTTGGAATGGAATGTGGAATGGAATGTGAAGTGGAACGGAATGAATTGTGGAATGGAACATAGAGTGAACTGTGGAATGGAATGTAGAATGGAAGGGAATGAAAAGTGGAATGGAATGTGGAATAGAATGTGGAATGGAATGTAAAACGGAATGGAAAGGAATGTGGAATGGAATGCGGAATGGAATGTGGAATGGAATGTGGAAGGGAACACAGCATGAAATGGAATGGAATGTGGAATGGAATGTGGAATAGAATGAGGAATGGAATGTAATGCTATCTGCAAAGTAAAGGAAGGGAATGTGGAATAGAATGTGGAATGGAATGTGGAATGGAAAGGTATTGAATGCGGAATGGAATGGATTGGAATGCAGAAAGGAATGTGGAATGGAAACAATGGAAAGTGGAATGCAATGGAATGGAATGTGGAAAGGTGTGTGGAATGGAATGTGGAACGGAAAGGATTGGAATGTGGAATGGAATGTGGAAAGAAAGTGGAATGGAATGGAATGGATTGTGGAATGAAATGGAATGGGATGGTATGGAGTATGGAATGGAGTGGAATGGAATGTGGAATGGAAAGTGGAAAGGAACGTGGAATGTAACGTGGAATGTAACGTGAAATGGAAAGTGGAATTGAATGGAATGGAAATTGTAATGGAATGAGGGATGGAATGGAATGGAATGTTGAATTGAATGTGGAATGCAACGTGGAATAGAATGTGGAATGGAATGTGGAATGGAATGTGGAATGGAATGTGGAATGTAATTGAATGGAATGTGGAATGGTATGGAAAGGACTGTGGAATAGAATGCAATGGAAAGAATGTGGAACAGAATGTGGAATAGAATGTATAATAGAATGCGGAATGGAATTGTATGCAATGTGGAATGCAATGTTTTGGAATGTAATGTGGAATGGAATGGAATGAAATGTGGAATGAAATGTTGAATAGGATGATTAATGGAATATGGAATGGAATGGAATTGAATGTGGAATGGAATGTGGAATGGAACGGAAGTAATGTGGAATGGAATGTGAAATGGAATGTGGAAAGGAAACTGCAACGGAATGGAATGGAAGATGAAACGGAACGTGGAATGGAACGAGTAATACAAAGTGGAATGGAATGTGGAGTGGAATGGAATGGAATCTGAAATGGAATGGAATGCATTGTGGAATGAAATGCAGAACGGAATGCGGAATGGAATGTGGAATGGAACGGATTGGAATGTGCAATGTAATGTGGAGTGGAGATTGGAATCCAAAGTGGAATGGAACGGAATGGAAAGTGGAATGGAGTTTGTAATATAAATGTGGAATGGAACGTGAAGTGGAATGGAATGGAATGTGGAGAGGAACGTGGATTTTAATGGAATGGAACACAGAATTGATCGTGGAATGCAACGTGGAATGGAATGGAATGGAACGTGGAAAGGAATGTGGAATGGAACGCGGAAAGGATTGGAAAATAGAAGGGAATGGAATGGAAGGTGGAATGGAATGGAATGGAATGGAATGGGGAATGGAATGCAAATGAATGTGTAACGGAATGTCGAATGGAATGTGAAATGGAAGGCGGAATGAAATGTGGAATGGAACAGAATGGATAATGGAATGGAATGGAATGGAACGTGGAATGGAAAGTGAAATGGAACATGGAATTGAATGTCAGATGGAATGGAATGGAATGTGGAATGGGATGGAATGGAATGGAATGTGGAATGGAATGGAATGGAATGTGGAATGGAAGGTGGAATTGAATGGAATGGAAAGTAGAATGCAATGTGGAACAGAATGCAATGGAACGTGGAATTGAGCGGAATAGAATGTGGAATGAAATTGAATGCAAATTGGAGTGGAATGGAATGGAATTGAATGGAATATGCAATGGAATGGAATGGAATGTGGAATGGTATTGAATAGTAAGTGGAATGGAATGCAATTGTATAGGGAATGGAATAGAATGGAATGTGGAATGGAATGTGTAATTGAATGTAAACGATGTGGAATGGATTGTGGAATGGAATAGAATTGAATGTGGAATGGAATGGAAAGAAACTTGGAATGGAAGGAAAAATGGAATGAGGAATGGAACGTGGAATGGAAAGTGGAATGGAAGATGGAATGGAATGGAATGGAATGTGGAATGGAATGGAATGGAAAGTGAAATGCAATGGAATGGAACGTGGAATGGAAAGGAATGGAAAGTGTAATGGAAAGGAATAAAATGTGGAATGCAATGGAATGGCATGGAATGTGGTATGTAATTGAATGGAGTGGAACGGAATGTGCAATGGAATGGAATGGAATGTGGAATGGAATAGAATGGAATGTGAATTGGAATGTGGAATGGAAAGTGGAATGGAATGAAATGGAACATGAAATGGAAAGGAATGGAACATAGAATGGAATGGTATGGAACGTGGAATGGAATGTGGAATTGAACGTGGAATGAAACGTTCACTGGAAGGTTGAATATAGTGGAATGTTAAATGGAATGGAATGGAATGTGGAATGGAATGGAATGGAAGATGGAACGTAACATGGAGTGGAAATAAACGGAAGGTGGAATGGAACATGGAATGGAACCACTAATGCAACGTAGAATGGAATGTGGAATGGAATAGAATGGAACGTCAAATGGAAAGTAGAATGGAAGGTACAATGGAATGGAACGGAACGTGCAATGCAATGTGGTATATATTGGAAATGAACGTGGAATGGAATGGGATGGAATGTGGTAAGGAAAGTGGAAAGGAAAGGAATGGAATGTGGAATGGAATGTGGTATCGGAGGTGGAATGGAATTTAATGGAATGTGGAATGGAATGTAGAATGGAAAAAATGGAATGTGAAACGGAATGTGGAATGAAACGTGGAATGGAATGTGGAATGAAATGTTGAATGAAATAGAATGGAATGTGAAATGGAAGGTGAAATGGAATGTGGAGTTGAATGTGGATTGTAATGGAATGGAACGTTGAAAGGAATGGAATGGAAAGAGGTATGCAATGGGGAAAGGAGTGGAATGGAATGTGGAATGGAATGTAGAATGGGATGTGGAATGAAATTTAATGGAATGTAGAATATAAAGTGGAAAGAAATGGAATGGAATATGAAAGGGAATGTGGATGGCAAAGTGGAATGGAATGTGGAATGAAATCGAATGGAACGTCGAATGGAATGTGGAACTGAATGGAATGTAATGTGGAATGGAATGGAATGGAATTGGATGTGGAATGGAATGTGGACTCGAATGTGGAATGGAAAGGAATGGAATGTGGAATGGAATGTGGAATGCAATGCAATCGAATGTGGAATGGAATGTGGAATGGAATGTGGAATGGAATGGAATGGAATGGAATGGAATGTGGAAATGAAAGTGGAATGGAACATGGACTGGAATGTGGAATGTAAAGTGGAATGGAATGTGCAATGGAAGCTGGAATGGAACTTGGAATGGAATGTGGAATGGAGTGGAATGGAGGGTGGAATGGAATGTACAATGGAATGGAAAGGAACGTGGAACGGAAGGTGGAATGCAATGTGGAATGGAATGTGGAATGGAATGGAATGGAATGGAATGTGGAATGAAATGTGGAAATGAATGTGGAATGGAACGTGGAATGGAATGCAGAATGGAAAGTGGAATGGAACGTGCAATGAAATGGAAAGGAATGTGGAATGGAATGTGGAATGGAACGTGGAATGGAATGGAATTGAATGTGAAATGGATCTTGAAATGGAGTGGATTGGAACGTGGAATGGAATGTGGAATGCAAAGGGGAGTGGAATGAAAAGGGGAATGGAATGTGGAATGGAACTTGGAAAGGAATGTACAATGTAAACTGGAATGGAACGTGGAATGGAATGGAATGGAAGTAATAATGGAACGTGCAATGGAATGGAACGGAACATGGAATGGAACGTGGAATGGGATGTGGAATGGAACGTGAAATGGAACGTGGAATGGAATGGAATGGAATGTGGAATGCAATGTGAAATGGAATGTGGAATGGACTGTGGAAAGGAATGGAATGGAATGGGGAATGAAATGTGGAATTGAATGTGCAATGGAACATGGAATGGAACGTGGAATGGAACGTGGAAGGGAACATGGAAGGAAATGGAATGGAATGTTGAATGGAATGTGGAAGGGAATAGAATGGAATTTGGAAACGAATTTGTATTGGAATGGTAGGTGAAATCGAATGTGGTACAGAATGGAATGGAAAGTTTAAATGGAATGGAATGCAATGTTGAATGGAATGTGGACTGCAATGAAATGCAATGTGGAATGGAATGGAATGGAATGTGAAATGGAACGGGGAAAGGAATGGAATGGAATTTGGAATGGAATGTGGAAAGGAATGTGGAATGGAATGTGGAATGGAATGGAATGGAATGGAATGTGGAATGGAAAGTGGAAAGGAATGTGGAATGGAACGGAATGGAATGTGGAATGGAGTGTGGAATGGAACGTGGAATGGAATGTAATGAAATGAGAAATGGAAAGTGGAATCGAATGTGGAAAGGAATGGAATGGAATGCGGAAAGAAATTTGGAATGCAGTGCAATGGAATGTGGAACGGAATGTGGAATGGAATGAGGAATGGAATGTGGAATGGAACCTGGAATGGAACGCAGAATGGAATCAAATGGAATGGAACGTGGAATGGAAAGTGGAATGGAAAATAAAATGGAATGTGGAATGGAACGTAGAATGCAATGTGAAATGGAATGTGGAATGGAACGTGGAATGGAATGTGGAATGGAACGTCGAAAGGAATGGAATAGAATGTGGAATGGAGCTTGGAATGGAATGGAATGGAACTTGGAATCGAATGTGGAATGGAAAGTGGAATGGAACATGGAATGGAATGTACAATGGAATGTGTAAGGGAACGTCTAATGGAATGTAATGGAAGGAGGAATGGAACGTGGAATGGAATGGAATGGAACGTGGAATGGGAAATGGAATGGAATGTCGAATGGAACGTGGAATGGAACGCGGAATGGAATGGAATGGAATGTGTAATGCAATGTGGAATGTAAATTGGAATGGAATGTGTAATGGAATGGAACGGAATGGAATGTGAAAGGGAATGTGCAATGAAATGTAGAATGGAAAGTGGAATGGAAGGTGGAATGGAATGTGGAATGGAAGGTGGAATTGAAAGGAACGGAATGTAGAATGGAATGTGGAGTGGCATGGAATTGAGTGTGGAATGGAATTTGGAATGGAATGGAAGGTGAAGTCGAATGCGGAACGGAATGGAATGGAAAGTTTAAATGTAATGGAATGGAATGTTGAATGCAATGTGGACTGCAGTGGAATGCAATGGAAAGGAATTTGGAATGGAATGTGGAAAGGAATGTGGAATGGAATGTGGAATGGAATGGAATGGAATGTGGAATGGAAAGTGGAAAGGAATGTGGTATGGAACGGAATGTAACGTGGAATGGAATGTGGAATGGAATACAGAATGGAACGTGGAATGGAATGGAATGGAATTGAATGGAATGGATTGTGTAACGGAATGTGGAATGGAACGTAGAATGGAACGTGGAATGGAATGGAATGGAACGTGGAAAGGGATGGAATGGAATGTGGAATGGAACTTGGAGTGGAATGGAATGGAACGTGGAATGGAACATGGAATGGAACGTGGAATGGAATTCGCAATGGAATGTGGAATGGAAAGTGGAATGGAAAGGAATGGAAAGTGGGGTGGAACGTGGAATGGAATGGAATGGAACGTAAAATAGAATGTGGAATGGACTGTGGAATGGAACGGGAAAAGGAACATTGAATGGATTGGACTGAAATGTGGAATGGATTGTGGAGTGTAATGCAAGGCAATGTGGAAAGGAAAGTGGAATGGAATGGAATGGAATTTGGAATGCAATGTGAAATTGATTGGAATGGAATGTGGAATGGAATGTGGAATGGAATGTAATGAAATGTGGAATGGAACGGAATAGAAAGTGGATTGAAATGCAAGGCAGAATGGAATGGAAAGTGGAATGGAGTGGAATGGAATTTGGAATGGAATGTGAAACTGAATGGAATGGAATATGGAATGGAATGGAATGTAATGGAATGTGGAATGTAACGGAATGGAATGTGGAATGGAATGTGGAATAGAATGTTTAATGGAATGGAATGCAATGTGCAATGGAACGTGTAATGGAATGGAGTGGAACGTGGAATGGAATTTTGAATGGAAATTGGAATGGAACGTGGAAAGGAATGTTTAATGCAACCTGGAATGAAAGTGGAATGGAATGTGGAATGGAATGGAATGGAATCTGGAATGGAATGGAATGGAATCTGGAATGGAATGAAATTGAATGAGGAATGGAATGTGGAATAGTATGTGGAATGGAACATAATGGAATAGAATGGAGTGTGGAATGGAATGTGGAATGGAATGTGGAATGGAACGTTGAATGTAACGGAATGGACCTTGGAATGGAAAGTGGAATGGAACGTGAAATGGAATGTGGCATGCAACGTGGAAGGGCATGGGCAATGCAATGTGGAATGGAACATGGAATGGAACAGAATGGAAAGTGGAATGGAATGTGGAATGGAATGGAATGGAACGTGGAATGGAACGTTGAAGTGAATGTGAAATGGAACGTCGAATATAATGGTATGTGGAATGGAATGGAATGGAATGCAATAAATGAATGGAATGGAATGGAATGTATAATGGAATGGAATGTGGAATGGAATGTGGAATGGAATGGAATGTGGAATGTAATGGAATGTGGAATGGAATGAAATGGAATGGAATGAAATGGAATGGAATGTGGAATGGAATGGAATGGAATGTGGAAAGGAATGGAATGGAATGAAGTGGAATGTGAAACGGAATAGAATGGGATGCGGAATGAAATAGAATGTGGAATGGAATGGAATGGAATGTGGAATGTTATGGAATGGAACATGGAATGGATTAGAATGGAAATTGGAATGCAATGGTAAGGAAAGTGGAATGGAATGGAATGGAATGTACAATGGAATGTGGAATGGAATGGAATGGAATGTACAATGGAATTTGGAATGGAATGGAATTGAAAGTGGAACAGAATGTGCAATGGAATGGAAAGGAATGTGAAATGGAAAGAAACGGAATGTGGATTGGAATGTGGAATGCAATGTGCAATGGAATGTGGAAAGGAAAGTGGAATGAAATTTGCAGTTTAATGTGGAATGGAATGTGGAATGGAAACTGGAATGGAAAGTGGATTGGAATTGAATAGAATGTGGAATGGAACGTGGAATGGAACGATGAATGGAAAACGGAAAGGAATGCAGAATGTAATGTGAAAAGGAAAGTGGAATGGAATGGAATGGAATGTGTAATGGAACGTGGAATGGAACGTGGAATGGAACATAGAATGGAATATGGAATGGAAAGTGGAATGGGATGTGCAATGGAAGGTGGAAAGGAAAGTGGAATGGAAAGAAATGTAACGTGGAATGGAACGTTGAATGAAATGGAATGGAAAGTGGAATGGAACGTGGAAGAGAACATGGAAAGGAAATGTGGAATGGAACGTGGAATGGAATATGGAATGTAATGTGGAAGGGAATGTGGCATGGAATGGAAAGGAATGGAATGGAATGTGGAAAGGAAAGTACAATGGTTCCTGTAATTGAACGTGGAATGGATCATGGAATGGAACTGGAAGGGAATGTGGAATGTGGAATGGAATATGGAATGGAACGTGAAATTGAATGGACTGGAATGTTGAATAAAACCTGGAATGGAATGGAATGGAATGTGGAATAGAATGTTGAATGGAATGGAATGGAATATGGAATGGAATGGAATGGAATGTGGAATGGAAAGGCATGGAACTTGGAATGGGACGTGGAATGGAACATGGAATTCAACGTGGAATGGAGAGTGGAAAGGAATGTCGAAACGAAAGGAATGGAATGTGAAATGGAACGGAAAGGAATGTGGAATGGAAAGGAATGGAACGTGGAATAGAACGTGGAATGGAAAGTGGAATAAAATGGAATGGAACATGGAAGGGAATTTGGAATGGAATGGAATGGAACGTGGAATTTAAAGGAAAGGAACATGGAATGGAATGTGTAATGGAATGGAATGGAACTTAGAATGAAATGTGGAATGGAAAGTGGAATGGATGGTGGAATGCACCGTGGAATGGAATGGAATAGAATGGGAAATGGAAAGGAATGCCACCTGGAATGGGACACGGAATGGAACATGGAATGTGACGTGGAATGGAAAGGAATGCAACATGGAATGGGACGTGGAATAGAACACGGAATGCGACGTGGAACGGAAAGTGGAATGGAACGTGGAATGGAATGGAATAGAATGCCAAAGGCAATGGAATGAAAGGTAGAATGGAATGGAATGGACTGGAATGGAATGTGGAATGAAATGGAATGGATTGGAAAGTGAAATATAATGTGGAACGGAATGTAAATGGAATGTGGATGGAATGTGGAACGGAATGAATTGGAACGTGGAATGGAATGGAATGGAATGAGGAACGAAACGGAATGGAATGGAAAATGGAATGGAATGTGGAATGGAGCATGGAATCGAACGTAAAATGGAATGTGGTATGAAAAGTGGAATGGAACGGAATGGAATGTGGAATGGAATGAGGAAATGAATGCAATGGAATGAGAACGGAATGTAGAAAGGAATGGAATGGAATGTGGAATGAAATGTTGAAAGGAATGTGGAATGGAATGTGGAATGCAATGTGGAATGCAATGGAATAAAATGAGGAATGGAATGTTGTATGGAATGTGGAAAGGAACGTGGAATGTAATGTGGAACGGTATGTGGAGTGTAATGGAGTGGAATGTGGAATGGAATGGAATAGAATGCGGAACGGAATGGAACGGAATGTTTAATAGAATTGAGTGGAAGTGAAAGTGCAATGCAATGTGGAATGGAATGTGGAATGCAAAATGGAATGGAATGTGGAATGGAATTGAACTTGGAATGGAATGGAATGGAATGTGGATTGGAATGGAATGGAATGGAATGTGGAATGGAATGAAATGGAAAGGAATGTGGAATGGAATAGAATGGAATGTGGAATGGAATGGAATTGAATGTGGAATGCAATGGAATGGAATGGAATGGTACTTGGAATAGAATGGAATGGAATGGAACATTGAATGCAAAGGAATGGAATGTAACGTGAAATTGAATGTAACTGAATGGGGAAAGGAATGTGGAATGGAAAGTGGAATGGAACGTGGAATGGAATGAAATGAAATGTGGAATGGAATGGAATGTGGAATAGAATGGAATGGAATGGAATGGAATATGCAATGGAATGTGGAATGGAATGGAATGGAATGGAATGGAATGGAATGTGGAATAGAATGGAATGGAAAGGAATATGCAATGGAATGTGGAATGGAATGTGGAATGGAATGAAATGCAATGTGGAATGGAATGGAATTAAATGTGGAATAGAATGGAATGGAATGGAATGTGCAATGGAATGTGGAATGGAATGGAATGGAATGGAATGGAATGGAATGTGGAATAGAATGGAATGGAAAGGAATATGCAATGGAATGTGGAATGGAATGTGGAATGGAATGAAATGCAATGTGGAATGGAATGGAATTAAATGTGGAATAGAATGGAATGGAATGGAATGTGCAATGGAATGTGGAATGGAATATGGAATGGAATTGAACTTGGAATGGAATGGAATGGAATGTGGATTGGAATGGATTGGAATGGAATGTGGAATGGAATGGAATGGAATGGAAAGTGAAATGGAATTTGGAATGGAAAATGGAGTGGAATGAAATGCACAGTGGAATGGAATGGAATAGAATGTGGAATGGAATGGAATTGAATTGAAAGTGAAATGGAATTCGCAATGGAATGTGAAATGGAATGAAATGCAACGTGGAATTGAATAGAATGGAATGTGGAATGGAAAGTGGAAAGCAATGGAACATGGAATGGAATGTGGAAAGCAATGTGTAATGGAATGTGGAATGGAATGTGAAATGGAATGTGGAATGGAATATGGAATAAAATGTAGCATGGAACGCGGAATGGAAAGGAATGGAATGTCCAATGGAATGTGGAATGGAATGAAATTGAATGCGGAATGGAATGTTTAATGGAATGGAAAGGAATGTGAAATGGAAAGAAATGGAATGTGGAATGGAATGTGGAATGAAATGGAATGGAATTGAATGTGAATTGGAATGGAATGGAAAGTGGAATGGAATGTGCGAAGGAATGGAATGTAGTGGAATGTGTATTGGATTGTGGAATAGAATGTGCAAAGGAATGGAATGTAGTGGAATGTGGATTGGATTGTGGAATGGAATGGAATGGATTGTGGAATGGAATGGAGTGGAAAGTGGAATGGAATGGGTTGCAATATGGAATGGAATGTGGAAAGGAATAGAATGGAATCGAATGGAAAGTGGAATGGAATGGTTTGGAATCTATAATGGAAAGGGAATGGAGTGGAATGCAATGTGGAATGGAATGGAATGGAATGTGGAATGGAATTCATTGAAACGTGGAATTGAATGGAATGGAATGCAATGGAACGTGGAATTGAATGGAATTGAACGAGGAATGGAATGTGTAATGGAATATGGAATGGAATGGAATGGAATGTGGAATAGAAGGGAATAGAATGTGGAATAGAATAGAATGCAAGTGAAAGTGCAATGGAATGTGGAATGGAATGTGGAATGGGATGAAATGCAATGTGGAATGGAATGGAATGAAATGTGGAATAGAATGGAATGGAATGGAATATGCAATGGAATGTGGAATGGAATGTGGAATGGAATTGAACTTGGAATGGAATGGAATGGAATGTGGAATGGAATGGAATGGAATCGAATGGAATGGAAAGTGAAATGGAATTTGGAATGGAACATGCAATGGAATGAAATGGAACGTGGAATGGAGTAAAATGGAATGTGGAATGGAAAGTGGAATGGAATATGTAATGGAATGTGGAATGAAATGCATTGGAATGAGAATGGAATGTGGAATGGAATGGAATGGAATATGGAATGGAATGTGGAACGGAATGGATTGGAATGCGAAATGGATTGTGGAACGGAATGTGGAATGAATCGTGGAATGGAACGTGGAATTGATTGGAATGGAACTTGGTATAGAATGTGGAATGTAATGGAAGGGAATGTGGAATGAAATGTGGAGTGTAAGGGAATGGAATGTGGAGTGGAATGGAATGGAGTGTGGAATGGAATGTGGAATGGAATGGAAGGTAATGAAGAATGGAATGTGGAATGGAAGGTGGAAGGGAAAGTAGAATGGAATGGAGTGGAATGTGGAATGAAACATGGAAAGAAATCGAATGGAACGTGGGATGGAAAGTGGAATGGAATGTGGATTAGAATGTGGAATGGAATGCAATGGAATGTGGAATGGAATGTGGAATGCAGTATGGAATGGAATGGAATGGAACAGGGAATGGAACAAGGAATGGAATGGAATGGAACGTGGAATGAAATGTGGAATGGAAAATGGAATGGAAAGTAGAATGCAATGCAGAGAGGAATGTGATGTGGAATGGAACGGAATGGAATGTCTAATGGAATGTGGAAAGGAATGGAATGGAATGTGGAATGCAATGTGCAATAGAATGTGGAATTGAATGGAATGAAATTTTGAATGGAGTTTGGAGTGGAAAGGAATGGAAGGTGGAATGTAACGTGGAACTGAATGTGGTATGGAATGCTATTTAATGTGGAGTAGAATGTATCATAGAACTGAATGTGGTATGGAATGGAATTTAATGTGGAATGGAATGTGGAATGGAATGGAATGGTATGTGGACAGTTATGTGGAATAGAATGTGGAATGGAATGTGCAATGGAACAGAATGGAAGGTGGAATGAAATTTGGATTCAAATGTGGAATGGGTCGTTGAATGGAATGGAATGGAATGTGCAATGAAACGTGGAATGGAATGGAATGAAACGTGGAATGGAATGTGCAATGCAACGTGCAATGAAATGTGGAATGGAACGTGGAATGGAATATGCAATGGAATGTGGAATGGGATGTGGACTGGAACGGGGAATGGAATGGAATGGAATGTGGAATGGAAGTGAAATGGAACGGAATGGAATGGAATGAGGAATGGAATGTGGAAAGGAATGTGTTAAGGAACGTGGAATATAACAGAATGGAATGTGGTATGGAATGTGAAATGGAAATTTGAATGGAATGGAATGGAATGTGGCATGGAATGTGGAATGGAATGGAATGGAATGTGGAGTAGAATGTGGAATGGAATGGAATGGAAAGCGGAATGGAATGAATGCAATGGTAAGGAATATGGCAGGCAATGGAATGGAAAATGGAATGCAATGTAGAATGGAATGGTATGGAATGTGGAATGGAACGTGGAATGGAATGTGGAATACATCGTGGAATGGAACGTGGAAAGGAATGGAATGAAATGTGGAATGGAATGGAATGGAATATGGAATTGAATGTGAAGAGGAATGTAATGGAATCTGGAATAGAATGTGGAATGGATTGGAATGGAATGCGGAATGGAATGCAATGGAATGCTAAGGAAAGTGGAATGGAATGGAATGCAATGTGGAATGGAATGGAATAGAACATGGAATGGAATGTGGAATGGAATGTAGAATGTGGAATTTAATGTGGAATTTAAGGTGGAATGGACAGGAACAGAACGGAAGGCAATGTGGAAGGTAAAGTGGAATGGAATGTCGAATGGAATGTGGAATGGAATGTAGAATGAAATGTGGAATGGAATATAATGGAATGTGGAATGAAATGTGCAATGGAATGAATTGGAATGTGGAATAGAATGGAATGGAATGGAATGGAATGCGGAATGGAAGGTGGAATTGAATGTGGAATGGAATGTGGAATGAAATGTGGAATGAAATGTTGAATGGAATTGAATGGAATGTGGAACGAAATGTGGAATGGAATGGGTTGGAATGTGGAATGGAATGTGGAATGGAGCAGAATGCAAGGATGAATGGAATGTGGAATGGAGTGTGGAATCGAAGTTGGAATGGAATGCAACGGAATTTTGAATGGAACGTGGAATGGAAAGTGGAATGGAATGGAATGGAATGGATCGTGGAATAGAATGTAGAATGGAGCGTGAAATGGAATGGAATGTAACGTAGAATGGAACCTGGAATGGAACATGGAAAATAATGTGGAATTCAACGTGGCATGGAATGTGGAATGGAATGTGCATTGGAACGGAATGGAATGTAGAATGGAATGTGGAATTGAGTGTGGAATGGAACGTGGAATGGAATATAATGGAATGTGGAATGGCACGGGCAATGGAACGTGGAATGAAATGGAATGGAATGTGGGATGGAATGTGGAATGGAGTGGAATGGAATGGAATGGAATGGAATGTGGAGTGGAATGAAACGGAATGTGGAATGGAATGTGTAATGGAATGGAATGAATTGTGGAATGAAATGTGTTTTGGAATGGAATGGAATGCGGAATGGAATGGACTGGAATGTGGAATGGAATGTGGGATAGAATTTAATGGAAAGTGGAATGGAACATGGAATGGAATGAGAATGGAATATAGAATTGAATCTGTAATGCAATTTGGAATGGACTGTGGAATGGAATGTGGAATGGAATGTGGAAAGGAATGTGGAATGGAATGGAGTGGACTTTGGAATGGATTGTGGAATGGAATGCAATGCAATGTGGAATGGAATGTGGAACGGAATGTTTAATGGAAAGTGGAAAGAAATGGAGTGGAATGTGGTATATAAAGTGGAGTGTAATGTGGAATGGAATGTGGAAGGGAAAGTGGAATGGAATGGAATGGAATGTGGAATGGAACGTGGAATGAGATGTTCAATGGAATATGGAATGGAAAGTTGAATGGAATCGAAGGGAACGTGGAATTGAACGTCGAAAGGAATGGAATGGTATGTGGAATGTAAGGTAGAATGGAACGTGGAAAGGAATGAGGAATGGAACGTGAAATTGAATGTGGAAAGGAATGTGAAAGGGAAGGTGGAGTGGAATGGAATGGAATGGAATGGAATGTGGAATGAAACGTGAAATGTATCGTGGAATTGAATGTGGAATGGATCGTGGAATGGAGTGTGAAATGGAATGTGTAATGGAATGTGGAATGGAATATGGAATGGAACATGAAATTGAATGGAATGGAATGCTGAATGGAACGTAGAATATAGTGGAATGGAATGTGGAATGGAATGTGGAATGGAATGGAATGCAAAGTGAAATGGATTCTGGAAAGGAAAGTGGAATGGAATGGAATGGAATGTGGAATGGAACGTGGAATAGAATGTGAAACGCAATGTTGAATGGAATGGAATGTAATATGGAATGGAACGTGAAATTTAATAGGATGGAATGCTGAATGGAACGTAGCATATAGTGGAATGGAATGTGGAATGGAATGTGGAATGTAATGGAATGCAAATTGAAATGGAATCTGGAAAGGAAAGTGGGATGGAATGGAATGTGGAATGGAACGTGGAATAGAATGTGCAACGCAATGTGGAATGGAATGGAATGTAATATGGAAAGGAATGTGGAATGGAACGGAATCTAATGTGGAATGGAATGTGGAATGTAATGGAATGGAATGTGCACTAAAACGAGGAATGGAATGGAATGCAAGGTAGAACGGAACATGTAGTGGAATGTGGAATGGAACGTATAATGGAAGGTGGAATGGTATGTGGAATGGAATGGAATGGAATCTAGTATGGAATGTGGAATAGAATGTGGAAAGGAGAGTGGAATGCAATGTTATGGAATGTGGACTGAAAAGAGGAATGGAATGGAATGGAAGCTGCAATGGAACATGGAATGGAATGTGGAATGAAACGTGTAATGAAATGTGGAATGGAATGTTTAATGGAATGGATTGGAATCTGGAATGGAATGTAGAATGGAATGAGGAATGGACGGTGGAATGGAATGGAATGGGATGTAGAATGAAATGTGGAATTGAATGTGTAATGGAATGTCGAGTGGAGTGTGGAATGGAACATGGAATGGAAAATGGAAAGGAATGTGGAGTGGGATGTTCAATGGAATATGGAATGGAAAGTTGAATGGAATGGAATGGAATGTGGAATTGAATGTGGAAAGGAATGTAACGGAATGTGGAATGCACCGTAGAATGGAACGTGGAAAGGAATGTGGACTGGAACGTGGAATGGAATGTGGAATGGAATGTGGAGGGGAATGTGGAGTGGAATGGAATGGATTGGAATGGAATGTGGAATTGAACGCGCAATGTATGGTGGAATTGAAAGTGGAATGGAACTTGGAATGGAACGTGTAAGGGAAGGTGGAATGGAATGTGGAATGGAATATGGAATGGAACGTGAAATTGAATGGAATGGAATGTTGAATGCAACGTGGAATGGAATGTGGAATGGAATGTGGAATATAATGGAATGGATAGTGGAATGGACTCTGGAAAGGAAAGTGGAATGAAATGGAATGGAATGCGGAATGGAATGTGGAATGGAATGTGCAACGGAATATGGATTGGAATGGAATGGAAAGTGGAATGGAATGTGGAATGGCACGGAATGTAGTGTGGAATGGAATGTGGAAAGGAAAGTGGAACGTAATGCAATGGAATGTGGACTGAAACGAGAAATGGAATGGAATGCGGAATGGAATCTGGAATGGAATGTGAAATGGACAGTGTAATGGAATGTGGAAAGGAAAGTGGAATGGAATGGAATGGAAGGTGAACTGAAATGAGAAATGGAATGGAATGGAAGGTGGAATGGAACGTGGAATGGAACGTGGAATGGAATGTGGTATGGAATGGAATAGAATCTGGAATGGAATGTGAAATTGAATGTGGAATGGAATGTGGAAAGGAATGTGGAATGGAATGGAATGGGATATAGAATGAAATGTGGAATTCAATGTGGAATGGAAAGTGGAATGGAATGTCGAGTGGAGTGTTTAATGGCATGTGGAATGGAACGGAATGGAAACTCGAATGGAATGTGTAATGGAATGTGGAAGGGAACTTGAAATGTAAGGGAATGGAATTTGGAATGGAACATGGAATGGAATGGAGTGGAACATGGAATAGAACGTGGAATGGAACATGAAATGGAATGGAATGGAACGGGGAATGTAATGTGGAATGGAATGTGGAAATGAATGGAATGTGGAAAGGAATGGAATGGAATGTTTAATGGAATGTGGAATGGAATTGAATGGAATGTGGTGTGAAATGGAAAGGAATGTGGAATGAAGTTGAATGGAATTGAATGGAATGTGGAGTGGAATGTGGAGTGGAATGGAAAGGAATGTGGAATGGATTATGGAATGTAATGGAATGGAATGTGGCATGGAATGTGGAATGGAATAGAACGGACTGTTAAATGGAACGTGGAATGGTATGGAATGGAATGTGGAATGCAATGAGGAATGGAATGTGGAATGGAACAGAATGATATAAGGAATGTACTGTGGAAAGGAATGAGGAAATGTAAGTGGAATGGAATGGAATGGAACATAGAATGGAACGAGGAGTGCAATGGAATGGGATGTAGAATGGAATACAATGGAATGGGATGTTGAATGAAATGGAATGGAATGAGGAATGGAATGTGGAATAAAATTGAACGGAATACGGAATGGAATATGTAATGGAATGGAATGGATTCTGGAAAGTAACCTGAAATGGAATGGAATGGAAGGTGGAATGGAAAGTGGAATATAATGTGGAATGTAACGTGGAATGGAATGGAATGGAATGTGGAATGCAACGGAGTAGAATGTTGAAAGGAATGTGGAATGGAATGCAATGGAATGAGGAATGGAACGTAATGTAATGTGGAATGGAATGTGGAATGGAATGTGGAATGGAATGGAATGGAATGTGGAATGGAGGGTGGAATGGAATGGAATGTGGAGTGGAGTGTGGAATGGAAAGGAATGGAATGCTGAATGGAATGGAACGGAAAATGGAATGGAATGTGGAACAGAATGAAGCATGGAAAGCAATGTAATGTGGAATGGAATGTGGAATGGAATGTGGAATTGAAAGGAATGTAATGTGGAATGGAATGTGGAAACAAAAGTGGAATTTAATGGAATGGAATGTGGAATGGAACGTGGAATGGAATGGAATGGAATGTGGGATGGAATGTGGGAAGGAATGCAATGGAATGTGGAATGGAATGGAATGGAATGTGTAATGAAATGGAATAGAACGTGGAATAGAATACGGAATGGAATGTGGAATGGAATGTTGAAAGGAATGGAATGGAATGTGGAAAGGAAAGTGGAATGTAATGGAATGGAAGGTGGACTGAAACGAGGAATGGAATGGAATGGAAGGTGGAATGGAACGTGGAATGGAACGCGAAATGGAATGTGGAATGGAATGTGGAATATAATGTAATAGAATCTGGAATGGAATGTGGAATGAAATGTGGAAAGGAATGTGGAATGGAATGGAATGGGATGTAGAATGAAATGTGGACTTCAATGTGGAATGGAAGGGAATGGGATGTAGAATGAAATCTGGAATTGAATGTGGAATGGAATGTCGAGTGGAGTATGTAATGGCATGTGGAATAGAACGCAATGGAAAGTCAAATGGAATGTGGAATGGAATGAGGAAGGGAACTTGAAATGTAAGAGAATGGAATTTGGAATGGAGCGTGGAATGGAATGGAGTGGAACATGGAATAGAACGTGGAATGGAACGTGGAATGGAATGGAATGGAACGTGGAATGGAATGTGGAATGGAACGTGGAAATGAATGGAATGTGGAAAGGACTGGAATGGAATGTTTAATGGAATGTGGAATGGAATTGAATGGAATGTGGAATGAAATGGAAAGGAATGTGGAATGAAGTTGAAGGGAATGGAATGAAATGTGGAGAGGAATGTGGAGTGGAATGGAATGGAATGTGGAATGGATTATGGAATGGAATGGAAAGGAATGAAATGTGGAGAGGAATCTGGAGTGGAATGGAATGGAATGTGGAATGGATTATGGAATGGAATGGAATGTGGCATGTTATGTGGAATGGAATAGAATGGATTGTGGAATGGAAAGTGGAATGGTATGGAATGGAATGTGGAATGCAATGAGGAATGGAATGTGAAATGGAACGGAAAGAAATAAGGAATGGACTGTGGAATGCAATGAGGAAATATAAGTGGAATGGAATGGAATGGAACGTAGAATGGAACAAGGAGTGCAATGGAATGCGATGTGGAATGGAATGCAATGGAATGGGATGTTGAAAGAAGTGGAATGGAATGTGGAATGGAATGTGGAATGAAATTGTTCGGAATATGGAATGGAAAATGTAATGGAATGGAATGGAATGTGGAAAGTAACCTGAAAAGGAATGGAATGTAAGGTGGAATGGAATGTGGAATATAACGTGGAATGTAACGTGGAATGGAATGGAATGGAATGTCGAAAGCAACGGAGAAGAATGTTGAAAGGAATGTGGAGTGGAATGCAATGGATTCAGGAATGCAACGTAATGTAATGTGGAATGCAATGCGGAATGGAATGTGGAACGGAACGTGGAATGGAATGTGGAAAGGAATGGTGAATGGAATGTGAAATGGAACGTGGAATGGAAGGGAATGGAATGTGAAACGCTATGTGGAAAGGAATGTGGAATGGAATGGGGAAATAAATATGGAAAGGAACTGAATGGAATGTGAAATTGAATGGAATGCAATGTGGAATGGAAGGTGGAATGGAATGGAATGCAATGTGGTATTTATTGTGGAATGGAATTGAATGAAATGTGGAACGGAATGTGGAATGAAACGTAGAATGGAAAAGAATGCAATGTGGAATGGAATGGGATGGAATGGAATGGAACGTGGAATGGAATGGAATGGAAAGTTGAATGGCATGGAATGGAATGTGGAATGGAATGTCTAATGGAATGGTACGGAATGTGGTATCGAATGGTATGGTATGTGGAATGGAATGGAATGGAATGTGGAATGGAATTAAATGGAACATGGAATGGAACGTGGAATGGAACACGTAATGGAACGTGCAATGGAAAGTGGAACGGAAGGTGGAATGGAACATGGAATGGAATGACAATGGAATAGAATGCAATGGAATGTGGAATGAAGGGAATGGAATGTGGAATGGAATGGAATGGAATCGATTTGAATGTGGAATGCAATGGAAATCAATGAGGAATTGAAAGGAATGGAATGGAAAGTGGAATGGAATGTGGAGTGGAATATGGAACGGAATTGAATGGAATGTGGAAAGGAAAGAAATGGAATGTTGATTGGAATGCATTGGAACGTGGAATTAAATGGACCGTGAAATGGAATGGAATGGAATGTGGAATGTGAAATGGAATGTGGAATGAAATGTGGAATTGAATGAAATGGAGCATGGAATGGAATGGAACGGAACATGGAATTTAATGAAATAAAACGTGGAATGAAAAGTGGAATGGAATGGAATGGATTGCAGAATGGAATGGAAGTCGGAGAGGAATGGAATTTAATGTGGAATGGAATGGAATGGAACGTTGAATAGAACGGAAGGGAATGTGGAATGGAATGCGGAATGGAATGGAATGTGGAAAGGAATGTGGAATGGAACGTGTAATGGAAAATGCAATGGAACGTGGAATGGGACGTGGAATGGATTGAGTAATGGAATGGACTGGAATGTGAAATGGAAGGGAAAGGAATGCGTGATGCAATGTGGAATGGAATGCGGAATGGAATGGAATGGAACGTGGAATGGAATGAAATGGAAAGGAATGTGGAATGGAATGGAATGGAATGTTAAATGGAATGGAATGGAATGTGGAATGGAATGGAATTGAATGAGGAATGGAATGGAATGGAAGGCGGAATGGAATGGAATGGAATAGAATTTGGACTGGAATTTAATGGAATGTAACGGAACGTGGAATGGAATGCAATGGAGTGGAATGTGGAATGGAATGTGGAATTTAACGGAATGGATTGTGGAATGGAATGGAATGAAATGTGGAATGGAATATGGAATGGATTATTGAATGATATGTGGAATGGAATATAACAGAATGTGGAATGGAATCCAAAGGAAAGTGGAATGTAATTGAATAGAATGTAATTGAATAGAATGTGGACTGAAATGGAATGGAATGAAACAGAAAGTGGATTGGAATGGAATGGAATGTGAATGGAATGGAATGGAATGTGAAATGGAATGGAATGGAATGTGGAATGGAATGTGGAACGGAATGTAATGGAATTCAGAATGGAATGTGGAATGGAATGGAATGCGGAATGGAAGGTGGAATGAAATGGAATAGAATGTGGAATGGAATGTGGAATGAAATGGAATGGAATGTGGAATGAAATGTGGAATGGAATGTGGAATGGAATGTGGAATGGAAAGTGGAAAAGAATGTTGAATGGAATGTGAAAACGAATGTGGAATTGAACGGAATGGAATGTGGAATGGAATGTGAAATGGAATTGCATGGAATGTGGAATGGAATGGAGTGGAATGATGAATGGAATGGAATGGAATGATGAATGGAATGTGGAATGGAATGGAATGGAATGTGTAAAGGAATGGAATGGAATGTGGTTTGGAATGTGGAATGGAAAGTGGAATGGAATGGAATATGGTGTGGAATATAGAATGGAAAGTGGAATGGAATGGAATGTGGAATGGAACGGAAGGGCACGGAATGGTAGGTGGAATGGAATGCAGTGCAGTGTATTGTGGAATGGAATGTGGAATGGAATGGAATGGAATGTGGAATGGAATGTCGAATGGAATGGAAGGGATTGTGGAATGGAATGTAACGGAATGTAAATGAAAAGGAATGGAATGTTGAAAGGAATTGAATGGATTGTGGAATGGATAGGGGAATGGAATGGAATGCAGAATGGAAGGTGGAATGGATTGGAATGGAATGAGGAGTGGAGTGGAGTGGAATGTGGAATGGAATGTGGAATGGAATTGAATGCAGAATGGAAGGTGGAATGGAATGGAATGGAATGTGGAATGGAAAGGAATGGAATGTGGAATGGAATGGAATCGAATGTGGAAAGGAATGTGGAATGCAATGGAGAGGAATGTGGAATGGAATGTTGAATGGAATGGAATAGAAAGTGAAATGGAATGGAAAGTAATGTGGAATGGAATTTTGAATGGCATGGAATGGAAGGTGAAACGGAATGGAATAGAATGTGGAATGGAATGTGGAAAGGAATGTGGAATTGAATGGACAGGAATGTGTAAAGGAATAGAATGGGAAGTGAAATAGAATGTGGATCAGAATGTGATATGGAATGTGGAAGTGGAATGGAATGTGGAATGCAATGGAATGGAATGTGGTATGAAATGTGAAATGGAATGGAATTGAATGCGGAAAGGAATGTGGAATGTAATGCAATGGAATTAGAATGGAATGTGGAATGGTATGGAATGGAATGTTTAATGGAATGTGGTATGGAATGGATTGGAATGTGGAATGGAATGTGGAATGGAATGCGAAATGGTAGGGAATGGAATGTGGAATGGAATGTGGAATGAAACGTGGAATGGAACGTGGATGTGAATGGAATGGAACTTGGAATAGAATGTGGAATGGAATGGAAGGGAATGTGGAATGAAATGTGGAGTGTATTAGAAAGGAATGTGGAACGGAATGGAATGGAATATTGAATGGAATGTGGAATGGAACAGAATGGAATGTGGAATGGAATGTGCAATGCAATGTGGAATTGAAAGTTTAATGGAATGGAATGGAATGTGGATCGGACATGGAATGAAACCGAACGGAATGTGGAATGGAAAGTAGAATGGAATGTGGAATGGAATGGAATGGAATGTGGAATGGAAAGTGGAACGGAGTGTGGAATGGCATGGAATGGAAAGTGGACTGGAATGTGGCAGGAAATTTAATGGAATGTTGAAAGGAAAGTGGATTGCAATGTAGAATGGGTTGTGGAATGAAACGTGGAATGGAATGGAATGGAAAGTGGAATGGTATGTGGAATGGAACTTGCAATGGAATGGAATGGAATGTGGAATGGAAAGTGAAATGCAATGGAATTGATCATGGAATATAACGTCTAATGGAACGTGGAATGGAATGTGGAATTGAACATAGGATAGAATGTGGAATCAAGTGTGGAATGGAACGGAATGGAATATGGAAAGGAAGGTGGAATTGAGTGTGGAATGGAATGGAATGGAAGGTAGAATGGATTGTGGAATTGAATGGAATGGAATGGAATGGAATGGAATGGAATGTGAAATGGAATGTGGAATGGAATGTGGAATGGAATGTGCAATGGAATGGAATGAAATGTTTATTGGAATGGAATGGAATGTGGGATGGAATGGAATGGAATGTGGAAAGGTATTTAAACGACATTGGAATGGAACATGGAATGGAATGTGGAATGGAATGTGGAATGGAATGGAATGGAATTTAAAGGAAAGTGTAATGGCATGTGAATTGCAATGCAAGAGATTGTGGAATAGAATGTGAAATGAAACGCAAAGGAATGAGAATGGAACGTGGAATGGAATGTGGAAGGGAATGTGGAATGGACCGAGGAATGGAATGTGGAATGGAATGTGGAATTGAATGGAATGTGGAATAGAATGTGGAATGGAATATGGAATTAAATGGAATGGAATGTGGAAAGGAATGAAATGGAATGTGGAAAGGAATCTGGAATGGAATGCAATGGAATGTGGAATGGAACGGAATGGAATGTGGAATGGAATGTGGAATGGAATATGGAATGGAATGGAATGGTATTTGGAATAGAAGGTGGAATGGAGTGCTGAATGGAATGTGAAATGGAACAGAATGGAATTTGCAATTGAATGTGGAATCAAAAGGGGAATGGAATGGAATGGACGGTGGAATGCAATGGTATGGAATGGTATGGAATGTGGAATGGATTGGAATGGAATGTGGAATGGAACGTGGAATGGAATGTGGAAAGCAACACGGAATAGAATGAAATGGAAAGTGGAATGGAATGTGGGATGGAATGGAATGGACCGTGGAATGGAATGTGGAATGGAATGTGGAATGGAATGGAATGGAATGTGCCAGGCAATGTGGAATGGAATGTGGAATGCAATGGAAGGAATGTCGAATGGAATGTGAAATGGAATGGAATGGAATGTCAAATGGAATGTGGAAAGGAATCTGGAATGGACAGTGGAACGGAATGTGAAATGGAATGTGGAATGTTTCATGAAATGGAAAGTGGAATAGAATGGAATGCAACGTGTAACGGAATGTGGAATGGAATGGAATGGAATGCAGAATGGAATGTTTAATGGAATGTGGAATGGAATGGAGTGGAATGTGGAATGTAATGTAGAATGGAATGTGGAATGGAACGGAATGGAATGTGGAATGGAGTGTGTAATGAAATATAATGGAATGTGGAATGGAACGGAACAGAATGTGGAATGTAATGTGGAATGTAATGTGGAATGGAAAGTAATATAACATGGAATGGAATGTGGAAACGAAAGTGGAAGGGAATGCAAAGGAATGTGGAATGTAACGTTGATTGGAATGGAATGGAAAGTGGAATTGAACATGTATTGTAAACTGGAATGGAATGGAATGGAATGTGGAATGGAATGGAATGGAATGTGGAATGTAATGTGATGGAATATGGAATAGAATGGAGTGGAATGGAATGTAGAATGGAATATGGAATGGAATGTGGAATATAATGGAATAGAATGTGGAATGGAAAGGAATGGAATGTGGAATGGAATGGAATGAACTGTAATAGAAAGGAATGTGGAACGGAATGGAAAGGAATATGGAATGGAATGCGGAATAGAACAGAATGGAATGTGGAATGGAATATTCAATGGAATGTGGAATGGAAAATTTAATGGAATGGAATGGAATGTGGAATCGAACATGAAATGAAATTGAAGGGAACGTGGAATGGAAAGTGGAATGGAATGCGGAATGGAATGTGGAATGGAATGGAATTGAATGTGCAATGGAATGTGGAACGGACTGTGGAATGGAATGTGATGGAATGTGGAATGGAATGAGCAAGGAATTTAATGAAATGTGGAAAGGAAAGTGGATTGCAATGTAGGATGGGTTGTGTAATGGAACAGAATAGAATGTGGAACGGAATGTGGAATGGAGTGTGGAATAGAACTTGGAATGGAATGCAATGGAATATGGAATGGAACGTGGAATGGAATGGAATGGAAAGTGGAACGGTATGTGTAATGGAACTTGTAATAGAAAGGAATGGAATGTGGAATGGAAAGTGAAATGCAATGGAATTGAACGTGGAATATAATGTATAATGGAAAGTGGAATGGAATGTGGAAACGAACATAGGATATAATGTGGAATCAAGTGTGGAATGGAACGGAATGGAATATGGAAAGGAATGTGGAATTGAGTGTGGAATGGAACGTGGAATGGAATGGAATGGAATGTGAAATGGAACGTGGAATGGAATGGAATGGAATGGAATGGAATGTGGAATGGAATGGAATGGAATGTGGAATGGAATGTGGAATGGAATGTGGAATGGAAAGTGCAATGGAATGGAATGAAATGTGGATTGGAATGGAAAGGAATGTGGAATGGAATGGAGTGGAATGTGGAATGGAATTTAACGGACACTGGAATGGAACGTGGTATGGAATGTGGAATGCATTGTGGAAAGGTATGTGGAATGAAATCTGGAATGGAACGGAATTAAACGTGGAATGGAAAGTGGAATGGAATGTGGAATGGAACGTGGAATGCAATGGAATGGAATGTGGAAGGGGAAGGATTGGAATGTGAAATGGAATGTGGAATGGAATGTGGAAGGGAATTTGGAATGGAACGTGGAATGGAACGTGGAATGGAATGAATTGTAATGTGTAACGGAATGGAATGGAATGTGGAATGGAATGTGGAATGGAATGGACTGGAATTTGGAATGGTGTGGAATGGAATGTGGAATGGGACGTGGAATAGAATGTGCAATTTAATTTGGAATGGAAAGGAATGGAATGTGGAATGGAAAGGAATTCAAAGTGGAATGGAATACAGTGGAATGTGGAAAGGAATGTGGATTAGAATGGAATGGAAGGCAGAAGAGAATGCAGAATAGAATGGATAGGAATCCGGAATGGAATGGAAAGGAATGGTATGGAATATGGAATGGAACATGCAATTGAAAATGGAATGGAATGTGGAATGGAACGTGGAATGGAATGGAAAGGAATGTGAAATGGAATATGGAATGGAATGTGGAATACAACGTGGAATGGAAGGTGGAACTGAACGTGTAATGGAAGGTGGAATGGAATGGAATGGAACGTGGAATGGAATGTGGAGTGGAATGAAATGGAATGTGGAATGGAATGGAATGGAATGTGGAATGGAAAGGAATGGAACGAGGAATGGAACATGGAATGGAACGTGGAAAGCAATGTGGAATGGAACGTGGAATGTAAGGTGAAATGGAATGGAATGGAATGGGGAATAGAATGAAACGCAATGTGGAATGGAATAAAATGGAGTGGAATGTGGAATGGAATGGAATGCGGAATGCAACGGAATGAAATGCGGAATGGAATGGAATGGAATGGAATTGAAAGAGACATGCAATGGAAAGGAATCTAATGGAATTTGGAATAGAATGGAATGGAATGCAATGTGGAATGGAATGTGGAATAGAATGTGGAATGGAAAGTGCAAAGGAAAGTAGAATGGAATGGAATGGAATGTGGAGTGGAAAGTGTAATTGAATCGAATGAAACGTGGAATGGAAAGTAGAATGCAATGGAGTGGAACGTGGAATCGAACATGGAATGGAACGTCAAATGGAATGGTCAATGGAATGTGGAATTGAACATGGAATGGAATGAAACAGAAAGTGGAATGGGACGTGAAATGTTCTGTAATAGAATGGAATGGAATGTGGAATGGAATGTGGAATGGACTGTGGAATGGAATGTGCAATGGATCGGAACGCAATGTGGAATGGAATGTGGAATGGAATGTGCAAAGGAAAGTGGAATGGTATGGAATGGGTTGTGGAATGGAACATGGAATTTAATGGAATGCAACATAGAATGGAACGAGCAATGTAATGAAGAATGAAATGTAGAATGGAATGTGGAATGGAACGGAAAGGAATGGGGAATGGAATGTGAAATGGAATGTGGAATGGAACGTGGAATTTAATGGAATGCAACATAGAATGGAACGAGCAATGTAATGAAGAATGAAATGTGGAATGGAATGTGGAATGGAACGGAAAGGAATGGGGAATGGAATGTGCAATGGAATGTGGAATGGAAAGTGGAATGTAATGAAATGGAAAGTCGAATGGAACTTACAATGGAATGGAATGGATTGTGGAATGGAATCTGGAATGGAATGTGGAATGGAATCTGGAATGGAACGTGGAACGGAACGGAATGGATGGTGGAATGGAATGTGGAATGGAATGGAATGGGTTATGGAATGAAATGAGGAATGGAATGTGTAACGGAATGGAATGGAATGTGGAAAGAATGGAATGGAAAGTGGAATGGGATATGGAATGCAATGTCGAATGGAATGGAATGCAAAGTGGAATGGAATGGAATGGAATGTGGAATGGAATGTCACGGAATGTAGAATGGAATGTGGAATGGAATGTGGAAAGGAATGTGGAATGGAACGGAATGGAATGCGGAATGTTATGTGGAATGGAATGTGGAATGGAAAGTGGATTTGAAAGGAATGGAATGTCGAATGGAACGTGGAATGTAACAGAATGCAATGTGGAATGGAATGTGGAAGGGAATGTGGAATGGAAAGTGGAATGGAATGGAATGGAATGTCGAAAAGATCGTGGAATGAAATGGATTGGAAGGTGCAATGAATCTTGCAGCGGAAGGTGGAATGGAACGTGGAATGGAATGTGGAATGTAGCATGGAATGGAATGTGGAATGGAATGTGGAATGGAACCTGGGATGGAATGGAATGGAAGGTGAAATGAAACGTGGAATGGAATGCAATGGAACTTGGAACAGAATGTGGAAGTTAATCAGGAATGAAATGTGGAATGGAGAGTGGAATGGAAGGGAATGGAACATGGAATGGAATGCGGCATGAAATGTGGAATGGAAAGGAAAGGAATGTGGAATAGAACGTGGATTGGAATAGAATGAAATCCGGAATGGAATTGGAATGGAATGGAGTGGAATATGGGATAGAATGGAATGGAACGTGGAATGGAACATGAAATGGAATGTGAAATGGAAAGGAATGGAATGGAATATGGATAGCAATGGAATGGAATGTGTAATGGAATCTGTAATGGAAAGAGGAATGGAATGGAATGGAATGGATGTGAAAGGAATGTGCAATGAAATAGAATGGAATGTGGAATGGAAAGGAACGGAATGCGGAATGGAATGGAATTTTATGGAATGTGAAATGGAACGTAACAGATTGGAATGGAAGGTGGAACGGAATGTAATGGAATACAATGAAATGTCGAAAGGAATGAAATGGAATGGAATGGAATGCGGAATTAAATCGATTGGGAAGTGGAATATAATGGAATGGAATATGGAATGCAATGGAATGGAATGGAATTGAAGGTGGAACGGAATATGAAATGGAATGAGGAATGGAACGTGGAATGGAATGTAATGGAACGTTGAAAGGAACGTGAAATGGAACGTCAAAAGGAAAGTGGAATGGATAGTATAATGGAATGTAATGGAATGTGGAGTGGAATGGAATGGAAAGTGGAAAGGAATGGAATGGAATGTGAAATGGAATGGAATGGAATATGGAATGGAACGTGGAATGGAATGAAACGGAAAGTGGAATGGAACGACTAATGGAAAGTGGAATTTAACGTGGAATGGAATGGAATGGAACGTGGTATGGAATGTGGAATGGAATGTGGAATGGAATGGAATAGAAAGTGGAGTGGAATTGAATGGAATGGAATGGAATGTGAAATGCAATGTGGAACGGAAAGTGGAATGGAAAGAATGGAACGTGGAATGGAATGGAATGTGGAATGGAAAGGAATGGAATGTCGAATGGAATGGAACGTAGTGGAATTTGGAATGGAATTGAATGGAATGCAAAATATAATGGAATGGAATGTGGAATGGAATGGAATGGAATGGAAAGTGGAATAGAAAGGAATGGAATGGAATGTGGAAAGGAATGTCGAATTGAATGTGGAATTGAAAGGAAAGGAATGTGGAATGGAATGGAATGCAACGTAGGGTGGTTTGGAATGGAAAGAGGAATGGAATGTGGAAAGGAACGTGGAATGGAGTGGAACGGAACTTGGAATGAAACTTGGAATGGAATGTAACGGAATGTGGAATGGAATGCAATGGCATGTGGAATGGAACCTGGAATGGAATGTGGAATGGAAAGTGGAATTGAACGTGGAATGGAAAGGAATGGAAGTTTGAATAGAATGTGGAATGGAAAGTGGAATGGAACGTTCCATTCCACATTCCATTCCATTCCATTCCATATTCCTTTCCATTCCATTCCGCATTCCATTCAATTGCATTCCACATTCCATTCCACATTCCATTCAATTACATTGCACAATCCTTTCCATTGCATTCCACATTACATTCCATTGCAGTTCACATTCCATTCCTTTCCATTCCACATTCCATTCCATTCCCTATTCCATTCCATTCCATTGCATTCCAAATTTCATTCCATTCCACGTTCCATTCCAAATTCCATCCCATTCCCTTCCACATTCCATTCCATTACATTCCACAGTACATTCCATGCCATTCATTTCCAGTCTGCATTCCAATGCATTCCATTCGATTCCACATTCCATTCCATTCCATTTCACATTCCATTCCACATTTTATTCCATTCCATTCCACATTCCATTCCGTTCCATTCCATTCCACATTCCATTCCATTCCATTCCACATTCATTTCCACTTTACACATTCCATTCCATTCCATTCCACATTCCTTTCCACTTTACATTCCTTTGCATTCCAGATTCAATTCCATTCCCTTCCACATTCCATTCCATTCCATTCTACATTCCATTCCACATTCCTTTCCACATTCTTTTCCAAGTTCCATTCCACGTTCCATTCCACGTTCCACTCCACGTTCCATTCCATTCCATTCCACGTTCCATTACACATTCCATTCCATTCCATCCCACATTCCATTCCATGTTCCATTCTTTTCCGTTCCACATTGCAATCCAAATTCCAATCTGCGTTTCATTCCTCCTTCAATTAGACGTTCCATTCCACGTTCCATTCCACATTTCATTCCATTCCATTTCATATACCATTCCACGTTCCATTCCATTCCATTCCACATTCAATTCCACGTTCCATTCCATTCCATTCCACATTCCTTCGCATTCCATTTCAAATTCCAATCCTTTCCATTTCACATTCCATTCCATTCCATTGCACTCCACATTCCATTCTACTCCATTCCACAATCCATTCAATTACATTTCGTTGCATTCCATATTCCATTCCACTTTCCATTCCACTTTTCATTACATTCCTTTTCAAATTCAATTCCATTCCACTCCATTTCACAGTCCATTCCATTGAATTCCACATTCCATTCCAAATTGCAATCCACAATTCATTGTATTCCATTCCATTCAATTCCACATTCCATTCCCCATTCCACTCCATTCCATTCCAAATTCCATACCATTCCACTCCTCCTTCCATTCCATTCCATTCCACATTCCATTCCATTCCGTTCCACATTTCATTCCAATTCTTTCCATTGCATGCCACATTCCCTTCCATTCCATTCAATTCCATATTCCATTCCATTCCATTTCACATTCCTTTCCATTCCATTCCAAATTTCATTCCATTCCATTACACATTCCATTCCACATTACATTCCATTTCTATTGATATTCCATTAAATTATATTCCCTTCGACATTACATTCCATTCCGCATTGCAATCCATTCTTCACCACATTCCATTACCTTCCATTGCACATTCCATTCCATTCCACATTCCATTCCATTCCATTCCACATTCCATTCCATTCCATTACACATTACTTTCCAAATTTCATTACATTCGTTTCCACATTCCATTCCATTCCATTCCACATTCCTTTCCACATTCCTTTCCATTCCATTCCACATTGCATACCATTCCATTCCACATTCCATTCTATTCCAATCTATTCCACTCCACATTGCATTCCATTCCATTTCACATTCCATTCCATTCGATTCCATTCCTCATTCCATTCCATTCCACATTGCATTCCATTCCATTCCACATTCCATTCCCTTCCATTCCACATTCCATTCCATTCCATTCCACATTCCATTCCACTTTCCATTCCATACCATTCCACATTCCATACCATTCCATTCCACATTCCATTCTGCATTCAATCCATTCCATTTCACGTTTCATTACGCATTCCATTCCATGTAATTCCACATTCCATTCCACTTTCCGTTACATTGCACTCCACATTCCATTCCACATTCCATTCCAAGCGTTAGACATTCCATTACACATTCCATTTCATTCCATTCCACATTCCATTCCACATTCCATTCCAATTAATTCCATATTCCATTAAATTAGATCAATATTCCATTCCATTTCATTCCACATTCTGTTCCATTGAATTTCACTTTCCATTCCATTACATTCCACATTAAATTCCATTCCATTCCATTCCACGTACCGTTCCATTGCATTCCAACTTCCATTCCATTTCATCTTCCATTCCATTCCATTACATGTTCCATTCCATTCCATTCCAAGTTCCATTCCACATTCCATTCCATTCCCTTCCACATTCCATTCCATTCCATTCCACATTGCATTCCATTCCATTCCATTCCATTCCACATTCCATTCCATTCCATTCCACATTGCATTCCTTTCCATGTCATTCCATTCCACATTGCATTCCATTACATTCCATTCTACATTCCATTCAAATTTCCATCCTTTTTCATTCCACATTCTATTCCATTCCATTCCACGTTCCATTCCACATACCATTCCACATTCCATTCCATTCCATTCCACATTCCATTCCATTCCATTCCACATTCCATTCCATACCATTCCACATTCCATACAATTCCAGTCCACATTCCATTCTGCATTCCATTTCATTCCATTTCCCGTTTCATTACACATTCCATTCCATCTCATTCCGCATTCCATTCCACTTTCCATTACATTGCTCTCCACATTCCATTCCACCTTCCATTCCAGATTCCATTCCATTCCATTCCACATTCCATTCCAAGCATTAGATATTCCATTACACATTCCATTTCATTCCATTCCACATTCCATTACACATTCATTCCAATTAATTCCACATTCCATTAAATTAGATCAATATTCCATTCCATTTCATTCCACATTCCACTACATTCCAATCCATTCCATTCCACATTCCATGCCATGGCATTCCACATTCTATTCCATTGAATTTCACATTCCATTCTTTTACATTCCACATTCAATTCCATTCCATTCCATTGCAAGTTCCATTCCACATTCCATTCCATTCCATTACACATCCCAATCCATTCCATTCCACATTCCATTCAACTTTCCATTACATTCCATTACACATCCCATTCCATTTCATTCCACTTTCAATTCCACATACCATTCCACATTCCATTCCATTCCGTTCCACATTCCATTGCACATTCCATTCCATTTCATTCCACATTCCATTCTGCAATCCATTCCATTCCATTCCACATTCCATTAAAAATTAAATTCCATCCCATTCCAAATTCCATTCCTGTCCATTCCATATTCAATTCCAAATTCCATTTCTTTCCAGTCCACATTTTATTCCATATTCCATTCCATTTCATTCCACGTTCCATTCCACATTCCATTCCATTCCATTCCACATTCCTTTCCATTCCATTCCACATTCCATTCAATTCCATTCACATTCCATTCCACATTCCATTCCATTCCACAATCATTTACATTCCATTGCACATTCCATTCCAAATTCCATTACATTCCTTTCCACATTACATTCCATTGCAGTTCACATTCCATTCCATTCCATTCCACATTCCATTCCATTCCATTCCACATTCCGTACCATTCCGTATTTCACTCCATTCCATTCCATTCCACATTCAATTCCAATCCACATCCCGATACACATTCCATTCTATACCATTCCACATTTCATTCCGTTCCACATTCCTTTCCATTCAATTCCACATTCTATTCCATTCCATTTCTAAATTCATTCCATTCCATTCCATTCTATTCCATTCCATTCCATTCCACGTTTCATTCCACTTTCCATTCCTTTACATTCCGCATTCCATTCCACGTTCCATTTCACGTTCCATTCCACGTTATATTGCATGTTCCATTCCATGGTCCATTCCATTCCATTCAACATTCCATTCCATTCCATTCCACATTCCATTCCATTCCATTCCGCATTGCATGTCAGTCCATTCCACATTCCATTCCACTTTCCATTCCATTCCATTCTATTCCATATTCCATTCCATTTCATTCCTCTTTCAATTCCATCACATTCCACGTTCCTTTCCATTCCATTCCATGTTCCGTTCCATTCCATTCCAATTTCCATTCCATTCCGTTTCACGTTCCATTCCATTCCATTCCACATTCCATTCCATTCCATTTCACGTTCCATTCCACATTCCATTCCATTCCATTCAGTTCCTTTCCATATTCAATTACGTTGCATTCTATTCCACTTTACATTCCATTGCCTTGCAACCCACATTCCATTCCGTTCCTTTCCATTCCACGTTTCACTCCACATTCCATTCCACATTCCACATTCCATTCCATTCCACATTCCACATTCCATTCCATTCCATTGCATTCCACATTCCATTCCATTCAATTCCATTCCACATTCCATTCCGCTTTCCATTCCGCATTCCTTTCCACGTTTCATTCCACATTCCACTCCATGTTCCACTCAATTCCATTCTATGTTCCATTCCTCATACCTTTTCACTTTTCAATCTATTACATTCCACGTTCCATTGCACATTCCATTCCGCATTCCATTCCCTTGCATTTAACATTCCAGTCCGTTGCATTCCACATTCCATTCCAGATTCCATTCCTTTCCATTCCACATTCCATTACACCTTCAATTCTATTACATTCCACATTACATTCCATTCTATTCCATTACATTCCTCATTCCATTTCAATTTCCATTCCATTCCATTCCATGTTCCATTCCATTCCATTCCATTCCATGTTCCATTCCATTCCATTCAATTCCACATTCCATTACACATTCCATTCCACGTTCCATTCCACATTCCATTCCACGTTCCACTCCACATTTAATTGCGTTTCATTCTACATTTCTTTCCATTCCATTCCACATTCCATTCCACATTCCATTCCACATTCCATTCTATTTCATTCCATATTCCTTTCCATTCCATTCCAAATTACATTGCATTCCATTTCACATTCCATTCCATTGCATTCAACATTCCATTCCTATCAATTCCAATCCATTCCTTTCCATTCCACATTCCATTCCATAGCATTTCAGAGTCCTTTCCACATTCCCTTCCATTACATTCGACATTCCATTCTTTTCCATTCTGTTCCATTCCACATTCCATTCCATTCCATTTCATTCCACATTCGATTCCATTCCATTCCATTCCTTTCCACATTCCATTCATTTCCATTCCTTTCCTCATTGCATTCCAATCCATTTTATTCCGCATTCCATTCCATTCAATTCCTCATTCCATTTCACATTCCATTCCATTACATTCCACGTTCCATTCTGCATTCCATTCCATTCCATTACACATTGCATTCCATTCCTTTCCATTCCAGTCCTCATTCAATTCCGTTCCTTTCCATTACACATTCGATTCCATTGCATTGCACATTCCATTCCACATTCCATTAAATTACATTCCTTGTTCCATTTCACATTCCTTTCCATTCCATTCCACGTTCCATTCCACATGCCATTAATCTTTCCATTCCACATTCCACTCCATTAGATTCCACTTTCCATTCCATTCCATTCAAATTTCCATTTCACATTGCATTCCACTCCATTCAACGATCCATTCCATTCCACTTTCCATTCCATTCCATTTCACTTACCATTCCATTCCACTTTCCATTCCATTCCATGTTCCATTCAATTCCATTCCACGTTCCATTCCTCCTTCCATTCCACATTCCCTTCCATTCCATTCCACAATCCATTCCACATTCCATTCCACATTCCATTCCATTCCACATTCCATTCCACATTCCTTTCCATTCCATTCTACATTCCATATCATTCCATTCCACTTTCCATTTCTTTTTCCATTTCACTCCATTCCACGTTCCATTCCATTCCACGTTCCATTCCATACAACTCCACGTTCCATTCCATTCCATTCCACTTTCCAGTCCTCTACATTACACTTTCAATTTCACGTTCCATTCCATGTTGCATTCCACATTCCATTCCATTCCATTCCACGTTCCATTCGTTATTCCTTTCCACGTTTCATTCTATTGCATTCCACATTCCATTCCACATTGCATTCCATTCCATTCCACTTTCCATTCCGTTCAATTCTACATTCCATTCCACATTCCATTCCATTCCATTCCACATTCCATTACAGGTTCCATTCCAGTCCTCTTTCCTTTCCATTGCATTGCACGTTCCATTCCATACCTTTCCACTTTCCGTTCTATTCCATTCCACCTTCCGTTCCATTCCACGTTCCATTCCATTCCATTCCACTTTCCATTCCACGTTCCACTCCATGTTCCATTAAATGTTCCATTTCACGTTCCATTCCACTTTCCATTCCATGTTCCACTCCACGTTCCATTCGACGTTCCATTCCACGTTCCATTCCATTCCATTCCAAGTTCCATTCCTTATTCAATTCACATTCCATTCCGTCATATGACACTTTCTATTCCACATTCCATTCCACGTTCCATTCCACATTCCATTCCATTCCGTTCCACATTCTATTCCATGTTCCGTTCCTTTCCATTCCACAATCCACTCTGCCTTCCATTCTAGTAAAGTCCACATTCCATTCCATTCCATTCCATTCCATTCCTCATTCGATTTCACATTACATTCCATTGCATTTCACGTTCGATTCCATTATATTCCACATTCCATTTCATTCTTATCCGTTGCATTCCTCATTCCATTTCACATTACATTCCATTCCATTCCACGTTCCATTCCATTGCATTCAACGTTCCATTCTTCTTTCCATTCCATTCAATTCCATTCCACATTCCATTCCATATTACATTGCAATCCATGCCACATTCTATTCCATTCCATTCCCTTCCATTCCACATTCCATTCCATTGCTTTCCACATTCCAATGCTTTCCATTCCCTTCCATTCCACATTCCATTCCTTTCCATTTCACATTCTATTCCATTCCATTGCTTTCCAAATTCGATTCCATTCCATTCCACATTCAATTCCATACCAAATTCCATTCCTTTCCATTCCACATTCCATTCCGTTCCATTCCACTGCATTCCACATTACATTCCATTCCACTTTCCATTACATTCCATTCCACTTTCCACTCCATTCCATTCCACTTTCCATTCCATTCACCTTCCATTCGTTTCCATTTCATTCACATTCCATTCCTTTAGATTCCAGATTCAATCCCATAATATTCCACATTAAATTCCACTCCATTCCTTTCAACTTCCATTCCTTTCCATTTCATTCGCATTCCATTCCTTTTCATTCCACATTCCATTCCATTCCATTCCACATTCCATTCCATTCCATTCCACATTCCATTGCATTCCACATTCCATTCCATTCCATTCCACATTCCATTGCATTCCATTTATTTCCATTCCACATTGCATTCCATGCCATTCCTTTCCATTCCATTTCACTTACCTTTTACTTGCAATCCATTCCAGAGTCCATTCCATTCCATTTCACATTCCTTTCCATTCCATTGCATTCCACAGTGCATTCCATTCCATTCCATTCGATTCCACGTTCCATTCTGTATTCCAGTCAATTCCAAATTCCATTCCACTTTCCATTCCATTCCATTCCACATTGCATTGCATTCAATTCCACATTCCATTGCATTCCATTCCACAATCCGTTCCATTCCATTACACATTCCATTCCATAGCATTCCATTCTACTTTCCATTCCAAATTCCATTCCACATTCCATTATATTCCGTTCCATTCCACATTCCCTTCCATTCCATTCCATTAAACGTTCCATTCCACTTTCCATTCCAAATTCCATTCTGTTCCATTCCGTTGCATTCCATGTTCCATTCCACATTCCTTTCCACATTCCATTCCATTCTATTTGACATCCCATTCCAATCCATTACACGTTCCATTCCATTCCACATTTTATTTCACATTCCATTCCATTCCATTCGACGTTCCATTCCGCATTCAATTCAATTCCATTCCACACTCCATTCCATACCATTCCACATTCCCTTCTATTTCCATTTCTCGTTCCATTCCATTCCATTCCACATTCCATTGCATTCCATTCCACATTCCATTTCATTTAATTCCATTCTATTACACTTTCCACTACACATTGTTTGCATTCCGTTACACATTCCATTCCATTCCATTCCAATTTGCATTCCATTCCATTCCACTTTCCATTCCATTCCATACTCCATTCCATTTCATTCCATTACACATGCCATTCCCATTCATTCAACATTGCATACCACATTCCATTTAGTTCCATCCCACTTTCTGTTCCACATTCCATGGCACATTCCATTGTCTTACGTTCCATTCCACTCCACGTTCCATTCCACATTTCCTTCCCCATTCAATTCCATTCCGTTCCGCGTTCCATTCCATTTCATTCCATTCCATTGCATTCCAACTTCCATTCCATTTCATTCAATTCCAGATTCCTTTCCATTTCATTCCACTTTCCATTCCATTCCTTTCCACATTCCGTTTCACATTTCATTCCCTTCCATTCCACATTCAATTTCACATTCCTTAGAATTCCATTCCATTCCATTCCGTTGCATTCCTTTTTCCATTCCCTTCCATTCCATTAAACATTCCATTCCATTCCACTGCATATTCCATTCCTTTCCATTCCACATTCCGTTCCACATTCCATTCCATTCCATTCCACGATCCATTCCGTATTCCATTGCATTCAATTCCACATTCCATTCCAATTCATACCACATTCCATTCCACATTCCTTTCCATTCCATTCCACGTTCCATTCCACATTCCATTCCACATTCCATTCCTTTCCACTCCATTCAATTCCATTAAACGTTCCATTCCACATTCTATTCCACATTCTATTCCACATTCCATTCCATTCCACTTTCCATTCCACATTCCATTCCACATTTCGTTCCATTACATTCCATTACAATACATTCCATTGTACATTCTACTCCATTCCACATTCCATTCCATTAATTTCCACATTCCATTCCATTCCTTTCCACATTCCATTCCATTGCATTCCATTCTATTCCATTCTGTTGCACCTTGAATTCCAGTTTCCGTTCCACATTCCATTCCACATTCCTTTCCATCCCATTCCATTCCACATTCCATTCCACATTCCAACCCATTCTTTTCCAAATTACTTTCCATTCCATTCCACACTCCATTCCACATTCCATTCCACTACTTTCCAAATTCCATTCCACGTTCCGCTTCATACCATTCCACAGTCCTTTCCTTTCCATTCCACTTTCCATTCCACATTCCATTCCATTCCACATTCCATTCCATATTCCATTCCATTACATTGCATACCACATTCCATTCCATTCCATTCCAAATTCCACTCCATTCAATTACACATTCCATTCCACATAAACTTCCATTCTATTCCACGTTGCATTACACATTCCTTTCCTCATTCCATTCCATTCCATTTCACATTCAATTCCATTCCATTCTTTTTCAATCCATTTTCTATTGCATTCCATTCCACATTCCATTGCATTGCATTCCACATTCCATTCCATTCCATTCCTCATTCCATTCCATTCCATTCCATTCCACCTTCCATTCCACTTTCCATTGCACATTCCATTCCATTCCTTTCCACATTCTATTCCACATTACTTTCCGTTCCATTCCACATTACATTCCACTTTCCATTCCATTCAAAATTCCACTCCACTTCATTCCATTACATTCCACATTGCATTCCATTCCATTCCATTCCACATTCCTTTCTATTCCACTTTCTAATTCACATCCCATTCCATTCCATTCCACGTTCCATTCCACATTCAATTCCGTTTCATTCCACATTAAGTTTCATACCATTCCACATTAAATTCTGTTTCCATTTCACTTTCCATTAAACTCCATTCCACATTATATTGCATTCCACTCTACATTCCATTGCATTCCGTTGCGCATTGCATTCTATTCTGTTCCACATTTCATTCCATTTCATTGCATTGCATTACATTTTCCTTTCCATTCGATTCCACATGCCATTCCCATCCTTTCCACATTGCATTTCACATTCCATTCCATTCCATTGCACTTCGCATTCCAGGTTCCATTGCAAATTCCCTTCCATTCCACGTTGCAGTCCACATTCCATTTCCCATTCCATTCCATTCCATTCCACATTCCATTCCATTCCATTCCATTCCATGGCATTTCTCATTACAGTACGTTCCAATCAATTCCACATATCATTACATTCCATTCCACATTCCATTTCACATTCCATTACATTCCATTCAACGTTCCATTCCACATTGCATTCCATTCTATTCCATTCCACATTCCATTCCATTACATACCGCTTTCCATTCCATTCCTTTCGATATTCCATTCCTCATTCCATTCCATTCCATTCCACGTTCCATTCCACTTTCCTTTCCATTCCATTCCACATTCTGTTCCAATCCATTCCACTTTCCATTCCACATTGAATTCCATTACATTCCACTTTGCATTCCACAATGCATTCCACATTCCATTCCATTCCATTCCACCTTCCATTCCACATTCCATTGCACATTCCATTCCATTCCACATTCCATTCCATTCCACGTACCATTTCACATTCCTTCCCACATTCCATTCCGTTCCATTCCATTCCATTCCAGGTTCCATTCCACATTCCATTCAACATTCCATTCCATTCCATTCCACATTCGATTCCATTCAATTCTACATTCCACTTCATTCCACATTCCATTCCACATTGCATTCCATTCCATTCCACATTTCATTCTACATTCCATTCCATTCCATTCCGCATTCCATTCCATTCTATTCAACATTCCATTCCATTCCGTTTCATTCCACCTTCCATTCCATTTCATAGGGCATTCCATTCCATTCCAGCATTCCATTCCACTTACCATTCCATTCCATTCCACATTGCATGCCATTCCATTCCACATTCCATTCCATTATGTTCCATTCCATTCCGATCCATTTGGCATTCCATCCCATTCCATTCCACTTTCCACTCCATTCCACTTCACATTGCATTCCATTCCACAATCCACACCACATTCCATTCAATTCCACGTTCGATTACACATTCCTTTCCACATTCCACTCCATTCCCCATTCCATTCGATTCCTCCTTCTATTCCACATTGCATTCCATTCCATTCCACATTCCATTCTATATTCCATTCCATTCTATTCCTTTCCACATTCCATTCCATTCCACATTCCATTCCACATTCCATTCAAAGTTCCATTCCCTATTCCATTCCACTTCATTCCATTACACTTTTCTCTTACGTTTCATTCCACGTTCCATTCCACATTCCATTCCACGTTCCATTCCACATTGCATTTCTTTCCTGTCTACCTTCCATTCCTTCTCACTTCCCAATCCATTGCACTTTCCATTCCATTACATTCCATATAGCATTCCACTTTCAATTCCACAACCTAATGAACATTCCATCCCATTCCACTTTCTATTCCACATTCCGTCCCACAATCCATTCCATTCCACATAACATTCCACCTTCCGTTCCACATTCCATTCTAACACTTTCCATGTTGCATTCCACATTGCATTGCATTCCATTTCATTATACATTCCATTCAACATTCCATTCTACTCCACATTCCATTCCACATTCCATTCCACATTCCATTGCATTCCATTCCATTCCACATTCCATTCCAATCCATTCCACATTATTTTCCACTTTCCATTCCATTCCATTCATCATTGCATTCCACTTTCCACTCCAAGGTGCATTCCACGTTTCCACTCCCCGTTCCATTCCAATTTCCATTCAACATTCCATTCCATTCCATTCCATTCGCATTCCATTCCTTTCGATTCCACATTCCATTCCATTGCATTCCACATTCCATTCTACTTTCCTTTCCGTTCTATTTCACATTCCAGTACAAATTCCAATCCATTGCATTCCAAATTCCATTCCACATTCCATTCCACAATCAATTCCATATTCTATTCTACAATCCATTCAATTCCATTCCCTATTCCATACCACTTTCCATTCCATTCCACTCCACATTCCATTACAAATGCCATTCCCTTCCAATCCACATTCCATTCCATTCCATTCCATGTGCTATTACACATTCCATTCCATTGCATTCCACATTGCATTCCACAATCCATTTCAAATTTCGTTCCATTCCATTCCATATTCCATTCCAAGTTCCATTACATTCCATTGAACATTCCACTGCATTCCATTCCACATTCCATTCCATTTCGTTCGGCATTCCATTCTACTCCTTTTCACATTCCATTCGACATTCCATTCCATTCCATTCCATTCCATATTCCATTCCATTGCATTCCATTCCATTCCACATTCCATTCTACTCCATTCCATTCCACATTCCATTGCATTCCATTCTGCATTCCATTCCTTTCCATTCCACATTCAATTCAAATCCATTCCCCATTCTATTCCATTCCATTCCATTTCACAGTCCATTCCACATCCCATTCCCTTCCACATTTCATTCCACATTCCATTCCACATTCCATTCCATTCCGCATTACAATCCAATTTCCATTCCACGTTCAAATCCACATTCCATCTCATTCCATTCAAAGTTTGATTGCACATTCTATTCAATTCCATTCCACGTTCCAATGCAAATTCCGTTTCATTCCATTCCGCCTTCATTTCCATATTCCATTCCACAATCCATTCCACATTCCATTCCATTCCACATTCCATTACACATTCCATTCCCCATTCCATTCCATTCCGCGTTCCATTCCACATTACATTCCACGTTCCACTCCACATTCCATTCTATTCCATTCTAATTCCATTCGGCATTCGTTTCCACATTCCATTCCATTCCATTGCACATTAAATTCCACTCCATTCCACATTCCATTCCATTCCAATCCACTGCATTCCACCTTCCATTCCACATTCCATTTCAAATTTCCACATTCCATATACCTTTCCACATTCCTTTCCATTCCATTTAATATTCCATTCCAAATTCCATTGCATTCCATTCCATTCAATTCCACATTCCATTCCAATCTATACCATATCACATTTCATTCCATTCCTTTCCACGTTCCATTCCACATTCTATTCCATTCCATTCCATTCCATGTTCCATTCCACATTCCATTCCATTCCACATTCCATTACACATTCCATTCCACTTTCCATTCCATTCCATTCCACATTACATTCCCCTCCATTCCACATTCCATTCCACATTCCATTTCAAATTTCATTCCATTCCATCCAATTTTCCTTTCCAACTTCCATTACATTCCATTCAACATTCCAATCCATTGCACATTCCATTACAAATTCCATTCTATTCAATTCCGTTCCACGTTCCATTCCAACTTCCATGCTATTCCATTCCACATTCCATTCCATTCCATTCCACATTCTATTCCACTTTCCATTCCACATTCCATTCCATTCCGTTGCACATTCCATTCCATTCCATTCCACATTCCATTACATTCCATTTCAAATTCCATTCCATTCTATTCCATTCCATCTCATTCCATTCCACATTCCATTCCACAGTGAAATACATTGCATTCCATTCCATTCCATTCCACATTTCATTCCACATTCCATTCCATTCCATTTCGCATTCCATTGCACGTTCAATTTCACGTTCCATTGCACGTTAAATTCGACGTTCCATTCCACGTTCCATTAAATTCCTTTCAACATTCCATTCCATTCCATTCCACATTTCATTCCATTCCATTCCACGTTCCATTCCAAATTCCATTCTATTCTATTCCACATTCCATTCCACATTCCATTCCATTCCATTCCAAATTAGATTCCACATTCCTTTCCTCTCCATTCCACGTTCCATTCCATTCCATTCCGCATTGCATTCCAATCCATTCCACATTCCATTCCACATTCCATGCCATTCCATTCCATTCCACATTCCACTCCATTGAATTCCTCTTTCAATTCCATCACATTCCACATTCCATTCAATTCCTTTCCATGTTCCTTTCTATTCCATTCAAATTTCCACTCCATTCCCTTTCACTTTCCATTCCATTCCAAGTTCCAATTCATTCCATTCCACGTTCAATTTCACATCTCATTTCATTCCATTCCACGTTACATTCCATTCCTTTCCATTCCATTCCATATTCCATTACATTTCATTATATTCCACATTCCGTTCCATTACCTTCCAATCCACATTCAATTCCGTTCTTTTCCATACTATATTCCATTACACATTCCATTCCATACCTTTCCACATTCCATTCCATTCGATTCCATTTCATTATATTCCACATTCCGTTCCATTACCTTCCAATCCACATTCAATTCCGTTCTTTTCCAAACTATATTCCATTACACATTCCATTCCATTCCTTTCCACATTCCTTTCCATTCCATTTCATTGCATTCCACATTCCATTCCATTCCATTTCTTTCCACATTTTATTCCTTTCTGTTTCACTTTCCAACCCATTCTGTTCCACCTTTCTTTCCACTTTTCATTACTTTCCATTCCACATTTCATTCCATTCCATTCAACATTTCATTCAATTCCATTCCACTCTAAATTTCATTCCATTCCATTCCACATTCCATTCCATTCCATTAAACATTCAATTCTATTTCCATTTAACGTTACATTACCTTCCATTACATTCCACATTCCACTCCATTCCTTTCCATTACATTCCACGTTCCATCCCCCTTTCCCCTCCATTCCATTTCGCATTCCATTACATTCCATTCCACTTTCCATTCCACATTCCATTCCATTCCATTCCACATTCCATTCCATTCCATTCGGCATTCAATTCCATTCCACATTCCATTCCATTCCATTCCATATTCCATTCCATTCCATTAAACATTCCATTCAACTTTTCATTCTATTTCCTCTTCACATTCCATTCCATTCCATACCATTCCAAATTCCGTTCCATTCCATTCCATTCCTTCCCACATTCCATTCCATTCCATTCCACATTGCTTCCCACATTCCAATCCCTTGAATTCCACATTCCATTCGAATCCATTCCGCATTCCATTCCTTTCCATTCCACCTTCCATTCCATTCAAATCCATTACACATTCCGTTTTATTCCATTCCATTCAAATCCATTACACATTCCGTTTTATTCCATTCCATTCCATTCCACATTTCATTAAATTCAATTGCTTTCCTCATTCCATTCCATTCCCTTCCACATTCCAGTAAACTTTACATTCCATTCTTTTCCACATTGAATTGCAGAGTCCATTGCAATCCGTTCCACATTGCGTTCCACATTCCATTCCATTCCACATTCCATTGCATTCCATTTCACATTCCATTCCACATTCCTTTCTATTCCATTCCGCTTTCCATTCCACATTCCAATCCACATTCCATTCGTTTCCACTCTGCATTCAATTCCACGTTCCACTCCACGTTACATTCCTTGTTCCATTCCAAGTTCCGTTCCACGTTCTATTCCAATCCATTCCACATTCCATTCCATTCCAATCCACATTCCATTCATTTCTATTCCACATTCTATTCCACATTCCACTCCGGTTCATTTCACGTTCCATTCCACATTCCATTCCATTCCATTCCATATTCCTTTCCATTCCATTCCACATTCCGTTCACTTCCATTCCACATTCCATTCCACAGTCCATTCCATTCCATTGCACAATCCTTTCCATTCCATTCCACATTACATTCCACATTCCATTCCACATACCATTCCAATCCATTCCATATTCCATTCCATTGCAGTTCACATTCCATTCCATTCCATTCAACATTTCATTCCACATTCCATACCTTTCCATTCCACATTCCATTCCATTCCATATTCCATTCCATTCCATTGCATTCCACATTTCATTCCATTGCACGTTGCACTCCAAATTCCATTGCATTCCACATTCCATTCCATTTCATTCCACAGTACATTCCATTCCATTCAATTCCAGTTCACATTCCATTCCATTCCACATTCCATTCCACATTCCATTCCATTCCATTCCACATTCCATTCCATTCCATTCCACTTTCCATTCCACATTATATTCCATTCCATTCCACATTCCATTCCATTCCGTTCCATTCCACATTCCATTCCATTCCATTCCACATTCCTTTCCACATTCCGTTCCATTCCACATTCCATTCCTCATTCCATTCCATTGCCTTCCACATTCCATTCCATTCCATTCTACATTCCATTCCGCATTGCTTTCCACATTCCTTTCCACGTTCCATTCCACGTTCCATTCCAAGTTCCATTCCACGTTCCATTCCACATTCCAATCCATTGCATTCCACGTTCCATTACACATTCCATTCCATTCCATTCCACTTTCTATTCCACGGTCTATTCCATTTCATTCCACATTCCAGTCCACATTACGTTCTACTCCATTCCACATACCATTACACATTTCATTCCATTCCATCCCACATTACATTGCATGTTCCATTCTATTCCATTCCACATTACATTCCAAATTGCATTCCGCGTTCTATTCCACCTTACATTAGACGTTCCATTCCACGTTCCATTCCAAATTTTTATTCCATTCCATTTCATATACCATTCCACGTTACGTTCCATTCCATTCCACATTCAATTCCACATTCCATTCCATTCCATTCCACATTCCTTTCCATTACATTCCATTGCAAATTCCATTCGTTTCCATTTCACGTTCAATTCCATTCCTTTGTATTCCACATTCCATTCTGTTCCATTCCACAATCCATTCAATTCCATTCATTCCATACCATATTCCATTTAACTTTCCTTTCCACATTACATTACATTCCTTTTCACATTCCATTCCATTCCACTCAATTCCACTGTCTATTCCATTGCATTCCAAATTCCATTCCACATTCCATTCCAAATTCCAATGCACATTCCATTGCATTTCATTCCACAATCCATTCCATTCCATTCCATTGAATTCCACATTCCATTCCTTTCCTTTTCACATTCCATTAGTTTCCATTCCATTCCACAGTCCATCCCATTGCATTCCACATTCTGTTCCACATTGCATTCCATTCCATTCCACATTCCATTCCTTTCCATTGCATTCTACATTCCATTCCATTCCATTCCAGATTCCATTCCCCGTTCCTTTCCACATTCCATTCCACATTCCATTCCATTCCATTCCACGTTCCATTCCACGTTCCATTCCTTTCCATTCCGCATTGCTTTCCACATTCCATTCCATTCCATTCCACATTTCATTCAATGTTCCATTCCATTCTATTTCACATTCCATTCCACATTACAATCCATTCCATTTCATATACCATTCCACATTCCTTTCCATTCCATTCTACATTCAATTCCACGTTTCATTGCATTTCATTCTACATTGCATTCCATTCCATATCAAATTCCATTCGATTCCATTGCATTCCAATCTACATTCCATTGCATTCCATTCCACTTTCCATTCCATTCCATTGCACGTTCCATTCCACATTCCATTCCACTCCATTCCTTTCCACGTTCCATTCCACATTCCATTCCATTCCATTCCAGAGTGCATTCCAAATTCGTTTCCATTGCATTCCACATTCCATTCCATTCCACATTCCATTCCACGTTCCACTCCACGTTCCAGTCCATGTTCCATTCCACGTTCCGTTCCACGTTCAATTTCAATCCATTCCACATTCCATTCTTTTCCATTCTACATTCCATTCCAGATTCCATTCCATGTCATTTCACTTACCATTTCACATTCCATTCCATTCCATTCCACATTCCATTCCATTCCACAAATCATTTCATTCCATTCCACATTCCTTTCCATTCCATCCCACATTCCATTCCATTGCCCTTCACATTCCTTTCCATTCCATTTAACATTGCATTCCACGTTCCATTCCATTCCATTCCACATTCCATTCCATACCATATTACATTCGATGCCATTCCTTTCCACCTTCCACTCCACTCCACGTTCCATTCCAAATTCCATTCCATTCCATTCTACTTTCCATTCCATTCCAATCCAGTGTCGATTGCATTCTAATCAATTCCTGTCCGCATTCCATTCCATTCCATTCCATTCCACATTCCGTTCCACTTTCCATTCGACATTCCATTATGTTCCATTCCACATTCCACACCACATTCCATTCCACGTTCCTTTCCACATTTCATTCCATTCCATTCCACTTTCAATTCCACATTATATTATATTCCATTCCACATTACATTCCTTTCCTTTGCATTCCACATTCCATTCCATTAAATTCCACCTTCCTTTCCGCATTCCATTCCATTGCATTCCAGATTCCATTCCATTCCATTCCACATTCCATTGCTTTCCATTCCAGATTACATTCCACATTCCTTTCCACATTTCTTTCCACGTTCCATTCAATTTTCCTTTCCAAGTTCCATTACACGTTCCATTCCATTCCACATTCCATTACACTTTCCAATCCATTACATTCCACATACCATTCCACGGTCCGTTCCATTCCATTCCACATTCCATTCCATTCCGTTCCACTTTCCATTGCAATTCTTTCCACTGCAAGCCACGTTCCATTGCATGACATTCCATTCCATATTCCATTCCATTCCATTTCACATTCCATTCCATTAAATTCCACATTCCATTCCATTCCATTGTGTTCCACATTCCATTCCATTACACTCCACATTCCATTCCATTCTATTCCACATTCCATTCCTCATTCCATTACATATTCCGTTCCATTCCATTCCACGTGGCATTCCATTCCATTCCACTTTCCATTCCACTTACCATTCCATTCTTTTCAACACTCCATTCCATTTGCCATTCCATTGCACACATCATTCCATTCCATTCTCTTTCATTCCACATTGCATTCCATTCAATTCCACATTCCATTCAATTCCATTCCATTCCGTTCCACATTCCAATCCATTTCATTCCAAATTCCGTTCCATTCCATTCCACGTTCGTTTACATTCCATTCAATTCCATTCCGTTCCGTTTCCCATTACATAACATTCCATTCCACATTCCATTCCATTCCATTACATTCCACCTTGCATTCCATTCCATTCCATTCCACATTCCATTAAACTTTCCATTACATTCCAATCCACATTCCCTTACATTCCATTCCATTCCACATTCCATTCCAAGTTCTAGTCCACTTTCCATTCTCCGTTCCATTCCACACTCCATTCCATTCCATTCCACATTCCATTCCATTCCATTCCACTTTCCATTCCATTGTATTCCACATTCCATTAAACTTTCCTTTCCATTCCATTCCACATTGCTTTCCATTCCATTCCATGTTCCATTCCACTTACAATTCCACCTTCCATTTCATTCCATTCCACATTCCATTCTGCATTCAATTCCATTCCATTCCACATTCCATTACACATTCTTTTTCATCCAATTTCGCATTCCATTCCAAGTTCCATTACACTGCATTCCACATTCCATTTCCATTCCATTGCTTTCCACATTCCATTTCAATCATTCCACATTCAATTCCTTTCTGTTCCACATTCCATTACAGATTCCCTTCCATTCCATTCCACATTCGATTTCATTACATTCCAAGTTCCATTCCACTTTCCATTCCTTTCCATGCCATCAACATTCCATTCCATTTCATTCCACATTCCATACCACATTCCACTCCATTCCATTGCAAATTCCATCCCATTCCCTTTCACATTCCATTCAATTGCATTTCACTTTGAATTCCATTACATTCCACTCTCGATTCTATTCCATTCCCCTTTCCATTCCGTTCCATTCCAAGTTCCATTCCATTCCATTTCACGTTCCAGTGCATTCCATTCCATCTACCATTCCATTCCAATCCACGTTCCATTTCACCTTCCATTGTATTCCATTCCGCTTTCCATTGCATTCCATTACACTTTCCAGTCCACATTCCAGTCCATTCGATTATTCTTTCCATTCCATTCCAGATTACATTCCAGTCCATTTCTCATTCTATTCCATTCCATTCCACGTTCCATTCCACATTCCGTTCCATTCCATTCGACATTCCATTCCTTCCCTTCCACTTTCCATTCCACATTCCATTCCATTCCATTGCACGTTACATTCCATGTTAGATTCTATTCCACTACACATTCCATTCGTTTCCATTCCACATTCCATTCCACAATCCATTCCACTCCATTGCATTCGACATTGCATCCCATTCCATTTCCTCCCATTCCACATTTCATTTCCTTACATTCCACATTCCCTTCCAATCCATTCTGCATTCAATTCCAAGTTCCATTCCACGTTCCATTCCCCTTTCCATTCCACGTTCCACTGTATGTTGCATTCCGAGTTCCATTCCAAATTTCAATCCATTCCATTTCAAATTCCATTCCATTCCATTCCATTCCACATTCCATTCCATTGCATTCCATTGCCCATTCCATTCCATTCCACATTCCATTCCACATTGCGGTCCACATTCCTTTCAATTCCATTCCACATTGCAGTCCTTTCCAGATTCAATTCCACAATCCATTCCTCATTGCATTCCAATCCATTCCGCATTTCATTCCATTCCATATTCCATTCCACATTCCATTCCACGTTCCATTCCATTCCATTCCATTTCACATTCCATTCCATTCCATTCCACATTCCATTACATTCAATTCCCTTCCATTCCAAATTCCATTCCTTTCCATTCCACATTCCATTCCATTCCATTGCACATTCCATTCCACTCCATTCTACATTCCATTCCATTCCACTCCACATTCCATTCCATTCCATTGCACATTCCATTCCTTTTCATTCCACATTCCATTCCATTCCATTCCACATTCCGTTCCATTCCATTCCACATTCCATTCCATTCCATTCTACATTCCATTCCATTCCATTCCATTCCATTCCATTCCATTCCACACTGCATTCCATTCCATTCTATTCCACATTCCATTCAACATTCCATTCCATTCCATTCCACATTCCATTCCATTCCCTTCTTCATTCAATTCCACATACCATTCCACATTTCATTCCATTCCGTTCCACGTTCCATTCCACATTCCATTCCTTTCCATTCCGCATTCTATTCTGCATTCCCTTGCATCCCATTCCACATTCCATTACACATTCCTTTCCATCCCATTCAACATTCCATTCCACATTCCATTACATTTCTTTCCAAATTCCATTCCACATTCCATTCCACATTCCATTGCATTGCTTTCCATTCCACATTCCTTTCCATTACACGATCCATTCCACATTCCATTCTATGTTCTATTCCATTCCATTCCACTTTGCATTCCATTCCATTCCACATTCCATTCCATTCCATTCTGATGCCTTCCACATTACCTTCCATTCCATTCCACTCTCCATTCCCTTCCTTTCCACATTCTGTTCCACATTCCATTCCAAGAAGCATTCCACTCCATTCCACCTTCCATTGCTTCCACGTTCCATTCCATTCCATTCCATGTCCCATTCCATTCCATGTTCCGTTCCATTCCATTCCATGCTCCTTTCCATTCCATTCCACGTTCCATTCCACATTCCACTCCACTTTCCATTCCACATTCAATTCCCCGTTCCATTCCATTCCATTCCACTTTCCAATCCTCATTCCATTCCACATTCCATTTCATTCCGTTCCACATTTCTTTCCACATTCCAATCCAGATTCAATTACATTTCATTCCACATTCCATTGCATTACATTCCACATTCCATTCCAATCTATTCCATTCTATTTCTCATTCCATTACACATTCCTTTCCCTTGCATTCCACGTTCCATTCCATTCCATTCCATGTTCCATTACACATACCATTCCATTGCTTTCAACATTCCAATCCATATTACATTCCTTTCCATTCCACATATCATTCCTTTTCATTCCCTTCAATTCCATATTCAATTCCATTCCATTCCTCATTCCATTCCATTCAATTTACGTCCATTTGAAATTCCATTCCTTTCCATTCCACATTCAATTCCATTCCTTTGCATTCCATTCCACATTCCATTCCATTCCTTTCCACATTCCATTCCCTTCCATTGCACGTTCCATTACATTCCTTTCCACATTCCATTCTATTCCATTCCACATTCAATTCCAGTGCATTGCATTCCATTCAACATTGCATTTCATTGATTCCATTTCACATTCCATTCAACATTCCATTCCATTCCATTCCACATTCCATTCCATTCCATTCCTTGTTGCTTTCCACATACCATTCCACATTCCATTACATTCCAATGAATGTTGCATTCCACATTCTATTCCGTTTCATTCCACATTCCATTCCGCATCCCATTCTCTTCCACTCCGCATTCCATTACACATTCCTTTCCATCACATTCAACGTTCCATTCCACATTCCTTTACATTCCGTTCCACATTCCATTCCGCTGTCCATTCTATTCCATTCCACATTCCATTCAATTGCACGTTCCATTACAGGTTCCATTCCACGTTCCATTCCATGTTCCATTCCATTCCATTCCAGATTCCATTCCCTTCCATTCCTCATTCGATTTCACACTCCATTTCATTCCATTCCACATTCCATTCCAGATTCCATTCCAGATAACATTCCTTTCCATTCCATTGCATTCCATATTCCATTCCATTCCACTTTCCATTCCAGATTCCATTCCGCATTCGATTACATTCCATTCCACATTCCATACTACATTCCATTCCACATTCCATTCCCCTCCATTCCACATTCCACTTTCCATTCCACATTCCAGTCCACTTTCCATTCCAATCCATTCCACATTCCATTCCACATTCCATTCTATTCCATTCCACTTTCCATTCCACATTCCATTCTTCATTCCCTTCCATTCCAGTCCACATTCCATTCCATTCCACATTCCATTCCACCTTCCATTTCGCATTCCATTCCTTTCCATTCTATTCCATTCCACTTTCCATTCCATTTCATTCCATATTCCATTCCACATTACATTCCACATTCCAATGCATTCCATTTCATTCCATTCCATTCCATTACACATTCCATTCCGTTCCATTCCATAAAATTCCACATTACCTTCCATTCCTTCCTAATTTCTATTCCCTTCCATTCCACATTCTGTTCCATGTTCCATTCCACTTTGCATTAAACCTTCCATTCCATGTTCCATTCCATAATCCTTTCCATTCCATTCCACATTCCATTTCACTTTCAATTCCATTGCATTCCACATTCCATTCCATTCCATTCCACATTCCATTTGATTCCATCCAATTCCACTTTCCATTCTAGTCCTTTCCACATTCCATTCCATTCCATTCCATTCCACATTCCATTCCACATTCCATTCCACATTTTATTGCATTCCCTTCCACATTCCCTTTCATTCTAACTCCCATTCCATTCCTTTCCATTTCACATACCATTCCATTCCATGGCATTCCCTTCCATTCCACGTTTCATTTTATTCCATTCAACATTTCATTCCACGTTCCATTCCATGTTTTATTCCACTTTCCATTCCACATTCCATTTCATGTTCCTTTCCACCTTCCTTTCAACGTTCCATTCCACTTTCCATTCCTCATTCCATTCCACATTCCATTCCATATTCCATTCCATTCATTCCACATTCCATTCCCTTCCATTAAACATTCCAATCCCTTCCTTTCCACATTCCATTCCTCACTCCATTCCATTCCATCCTACATTCTATTCCCTTTTATTCCACATTCCTTTCTATTCCACATTCAATTCTGTTCCATTCCATTCCAGATTGCATTCCATTCCTTTCCACATTGCATGCCATTCCATTCCACAATACATTCCATTCCACATTGAATTCTATTACTTTCCATTCCACATTCCATTATATTCCATTCCATTCCACTCCACTTTCCAATCCAATCCTTTCCACCTTCCATTCCATTCCATTGCATTCCAATCCACATTCCTTTCCAGATTCCATTCCACATTCCATTCCATTCCATTCCACATTCCTTTCCATTCTAATCCACTTTCCTTTCAATTCAATTTCACATTCCATTATATTCCATTCCATTCCATTCCATTCCATTCCGCATTCCAATCCATTCCATTTCACATTCCATTCCACGTTCCATTCCACTTTCCATTCCACATTCCATTCCACGTTCATTTCCACGTTCCATTCAACTTTCCATTCCACTTTCCATTCCCCATTCCATTCCACATTCAATTCCACATTCCATTCCATTCCATTCCACATTCCATTACTTTCCATTCCACATTCCATTCCACATTACATTGCACGTTCCATTACTCGTTCCATTGCACGTTCCCCTCCACGTTCCATTCCACCTTCTATCCCACTTTCCATTAAATGTTCCATTCCATTCCATTCCACGTTCCATTCCACATTCCATTCCATTCTATCTCACGTTCCATTCCACACTCCATTGCACTCAACGTTCCATTTCACTTTCCATTCCATGTTCCATTCCACCTTCCAATCCATTACATTCCACGTTCCTTTCCAAATTACTTTCTATTCCATTACACATTCCATAACACTTTCTTTTCCTTTCCATTCCACATTCCATTGTCTTCCATTCCACATTCCGTTCCACATTCCATTCCACGTTCCATTCCACATTCCATTCCAAGTTCCACTTCACTTTCCATTGCACGTTCTATTCCTTGTTAAGTTCAATGTTCCATTCCATTCCATTCCACTTTCCATTCCGCATTAAATTTCATTCCATTCCACGTGCCATTTCATATTCCATTCCATTTCATTCCACATTCCATTCAACTCCATTCCAAATTCCGTTCCACATGCCATTCCATTCCATTCCACATTCCATTCCATTCCATTCCATTCCACATTCCATCTCATTCCACTCCATTCCTCATTCCATTCCTTTCCATTGCATTCCATTCCACATTCCATTCCATTCCATTCGTTTCCATTCCACATTCCTTTCTATCCCATTCCACCTTCCATTCCATATTCCATTCCACATTCCATTCCATTCCTTTCCTCTTTCAATTCCATTTCATTCCACATTCCATTCCATTCCATTCCACATTCCGTTCCATTCAATTAAAGATTGCATCCCATTCCTTTCTACATTCCATTCCATACGATTCCATTCCATTCCACATTGCATTCCATTCCAGTCCATTTCACATTCCATTCCTTTCAATTCCATTCCACATTCCATTCCATTCCACATTGCATTGCATTCCATTCCATTCCAGATTCCTTTCCCTTCCATTCCACATTCCAATCCATTCCATTACATTCCACATTCCATTCCATTCTGTTCCATGTTCCATTTCTCATTCCATTACACATTCCCTTCCATTCAATTCCACGTACCATTCCATTCAATTCCACATTCTGTTCAACATACCATTGCATTCCCTTCCATATTCCATTACATATTCCATTACAATCCATTCCACATATCATTTCATTACATTCTCTTCCATTCCACGTTGCATTCTATTGCATTCCACATTCTGGTCCAATACATTCCATTCCAAATTCCATTCCATTCCATTCCACATTCCATTCCATTCCATTCCATTCCACATTCCATTCCATTCCATTCCATTCCACATCACATTACATTGCATTCCACTTTCCGTTCCATTCCACATTCCATTCGATACCATTCCATTCCATTTCATTCAATTCCACATTGCATTCCATTCCATTCCATTCCATCTCGTCTTCAAAATTTCATTTTATTCCATTCCACATTCCATTCAATTCCATTCCACGGTCCATTCCACATACCATTCCACATTCCATTCCATTCCTTTCCACATTCCGTTCCACATTCCATTCCATACCATTCCACATTCCATTCCTCATTTCTTTCCATTCCCTCCCACATTCCATTACACATTGCATTCTATCCCATTCCACATTCCATTCAACTTTCCATTCCATTCCATTCCACATTCCATTCCACATTCCATTATAATCCATTCAACTTTCCAATCTATTGCATTCCACATTCCATTCAACATTCCATTCCTTTCCATTCCAAATTCAATTCCACATTCCATTCCTTTCCATTCCACATTCCATTTCATTCCATTCCACATTCCATCCCACATCCCATTACATTCCATCCCACATCCCATTCCATTCCATCCTCCTTCCATTCCATTCCATTCCACGTTCCATTCCACATTACACTTCATTCCATTACACATTGGTTTCCATTCCATTCCCCTTTCCAATCCATTGCATTCCACATTCAATTCCATTACTTTCCACATTCCATTCCATTACATTCCACGTTCCATGTCATTCCAATCCAAGTTCCTTTCCATTCCATTTCACGTTGCATTCCATTACATTCCATCTTCCAATCAATTCCATTCCACGTTCCATTTCACATTCCATTCCATTTCATACCACGTTCCATTCCATTCCATTCCACATTCCATTCCACATTTCATTCCATTCCATCCCACTTTCCATTAAATTCCATTCCACATTCCATTCTATTCCAATCCACATTCCATTCCATATTCCATCCCATTCCATTCTACATTCTATTCCATTCCATTTTACATTTGATTCCACGTTCCATTCCTTTGCATTCCACATTTCATCCCATTCCTTTCCCTTCCATTCCACTTTCCATTCCCTTCCATTCCACATTCAATTCCATTTCATTCCACTTTGCATTCCACATTCAATTCCACATTCCATTCCACGTTCCATTCCAAGTTCCATTCCACATTCCATTCTACTTTCCATTCCATATTCCATTCCAAATTTCTTTTCATTCCATTTCAAATTCCATTCCATTCCATTCCATTCCATTTCTAATTCCTTTCCTTGCCATTCCACATTCCAATCCATTGCATTCCATTCCAGATTCGATTCCGCACTCCATTTCATTCTTTTCCACATCCCATTCCACATTCCATTCCACATTCCATTGCGTTCCATTCCCTTCCTTTCCACATTCCATTCCAATCAACATTCCATTCCACATTGCATTCTAGATTCCATTCCACATTCCATTATATTCCATTCCACGTTCCATTCCACATTCCATTCCACATTCCATTCCATTCCATTCCACATTCCATTCCATTGCACATTCCATTGCACATTGCATTATACATTCCATTCCACATTCCATTCATTTCCATTCCACATTCCATTCCATTCCACAATCCATTCCACATTCCATTCCTCATTGATTTCCATTCCATTACACATTTCATTACATTCCACATTCCTTTCCGCATTATATTCCACATTCCATTCCATTCCATTCCACGTTGCATTCCACATAACATTCCGCATTACATTCCATTCCGTTTCTTTCCATTCAATTCCATTCCACATTCCATTCCATTCCATTCCGTTCCTTTCCACGTTACCATCCATTCCATTCCACTTTCTATTCGCTACGTTTCCACAGGCCGTTCCACAATCCATTCCATGATCCATTGCACTCCATTCCATGTTGCATTCCATTCCACGTTCCATTCCATTCCATTCCACGTTCCATTCCATTCCATTCCACGTTCCATTCCAGGTTCAAATCCACATTCCGTTCCACGTTCCATTCCATGTTCCATTCTGTTCCATTCCTCGTTCCATTCCTCATTCCATTCCACGTTCCATTCTATACCGTTCAACATTCCTTTCCACATTAAAATGCACATTCTATTACATTCCATTCCTCATTTCTTTCCATTGAATTCCGCACTGCTTTACATTCTATTCATTTCCATTCCTCATTCAATTTCACGTTCCATTCAATTCCATTCCGTGTTCAATTCCATTCCATTCCATTCCACTTTCCATTCCATGTACCATTCTATTCCTTTCCTCTTTGCATTCCATATTCCATTCCTTTCCATTCCACATATCATTCCATTCCATTCCTTTCCACATTCTTTTCCATTCCATTCCACATAACATTGCATTCCACATTGAATTCCATTCCCCATTCCATTCCATTCCATTCCACATTGCATTGGATTCCATTCCATTCCACTTTCCATTCCATTCCATTCCAAATTCCAATCCATTCCATTCCATTCCATTTCTTTCCACATTCCATTCCACATTCAATTCGAAATTTCATTAAATTGCATTCCACATTCCATTCCATTCTAATCCACATTCCATTCCATCCCATTTCACTTTCCATTCCATTTCATTGCATTCCACATCCCACTCCACGTTCCACTCCACGTACCATTCCAGGTTCAATTTGCCGTTCCTTTCCACGTTCCATTCAACATTCCATTCCACTTTCTATTCCTCATTCCACTCCACATTTCATTCCTCTCCATTCCACATTCCATTCCCTTCCATTCCACATACCATTCTATTCCATTCCACATTGCTTGCCATTCCATTCCATATTCCATTCCATTCAACTGTCCACTCCATTCAATTCCATTCGAGTCCACATTCCATTCCATTCCATTCCATTCGACATTCCATTCCATTCCACTTTCCATTCCATTCCATTCCATTCTCCATTCCATTGCATTAAATTCCATTCCACATTCCATTCCATTTCATTCCATTCCAAATTCCATTCCTATCCAGTCCACTATCCATTCCATTCCATTCCATTCCACATTCCATTTCATTTCATTGCACATTCTATTCCACATTCCATTCCATTCCATTCCATACTCCATTCCATTTAATTCCACATTCAGTTAAGTTTATTTCCTCATTCTTTCCATTCCATTGAATTCAAGCCCTCATTCCATTCCATTCAATTCCACATTCCATTCCATTCACTTCTACATTCCACTCCGTTCCATTCCATTCAAGTCCACTTTATATTTCACATTCCATTCCATTCCATATAAGTCCATATTGCATTCTATTCCATTACATTCCACATTCCATGCCATTCCATTCCACATTCCATTCCATTCCAATTCACATTTCATTCGACGTTCAATTCTGCGTTCCATTCCTTTCAATTAAACTTTCCATTCCACGTTCCTTTCCACATTCCTTGACACGTTCTATTCCACGTTCCATTCCATTCCATTCAACGTTCCATTCCATGTTCCATTCCACTATCCTTTACACATTTCATTGAACATTCGATTACTTATTCGTTTCCATTACATTCCACATTCCATTGCAAATTACATTCTACATTCCACTCCACATTCCATCCCATTCCATTTCACATTCCATAACACATTCCATTGCATTCCATTCCCTTGAATTCCACATTCCGTTCCTCATTCCATTCCACGTTTCTTTCCACGTTCCTTTCCACCTTCCCTTCCACATTCCATTCAGTTCCATTCCAATGCATTCCACATTCCATTCCATTCCACATTCCATTTCACATTCCATTCCATTGCTTTCCACATTGCATTCCATTGCATTTTACATTCCATTCCATTGCATTCCACAAAACATTACATTCCACAATTAATTCCATTGCACATTCCATTCCATTCCATTCCACTTTCCATTTTGTTCCATTCCACATTTCATTCCATTCCATTCTATTCCATTCCAGATTCTATTCCACATTCCATTCCATTCCATTCCACATTCCATTGCACATTCCAGTCCACTTTTCTTTCCATTCTATCCCACATTACATTCCATTCTAATCCACTTTCCTTTCAATTCCATTTCACATACCATTCCATTCCATTCCATTCCAGTCCATTCCACATTCCATTACATTCATTTCCACATTACATTCCACGTTCAATTCCACTTTCCATTCCACGTTCCAATTCACATTCCATTCCAAGATACTTTCCACGTTCCATTCAACTTTCCATTTCACTTTCCATTCCTCATTCTATTCCCCTTTCCATTCCACTTTCCATTCCTCACTCCATTCCACATTCCATTCCAAATACCATTCCATTCCATTCCACATTGCATTGCCTTCCATTCCACATTCTTTTGCATTCATTCCACATTCCATTCCACATTCTCTTGCTTTCCATTCCGAAATCCATTCTCTTCCATTCCACGTTACATTCGACATTCCATTCCATTCCACATTCCATTCCATTCCATTCCACATTCCAGTACATTCCTTTCCACATTCCATTCCATTCCATTCCATTCTACATTCAATTCCATTTCACTTTCCATTCCTCATTCCATTCCACATTCCATTCCGCATTCCATTCCATTCTATTCCACATTCCGTTCTACATTCCATTCCATTCCACTCCATTCCGCATTCCATTCCACATTCCTTTCCACATTCAATTCCATTCCACGTCCCATTCCACTTTCCATTCCACTTTCCAATCCACATTCCTTTCCATTCAATTCCACGCTCCCTTCCACAATCAATTCCATCTGATTCCACATTCCATTCCATTTCATTTTGCTTTCCATTCCACATTCCGTTCCATTCCATTCCACTCCACATTCCATTCCATTCAATTCCACATTCCATTCCACATTCCATTCCATTCCTTTCCACATTCCATTCCATTCCATTCCACATTCCATTCCATTCCATTACACTTTCCATTCCACGAACCATTCCACGTTCCTTTCAATTTTCCATTCCATGTTATATTCCGCATTCCAGGCTACATTGCATTACACATTCGATTCCATTCCATTCCACATCCATACCATTCAATTCCACATTCGTTTCCACTGTATTTCACATTCCATTCAATTCCATTACATTCCATATTCCATTCTATTCCATTCCTCATTCCTTTCAGTTTGATTGCATTCCATTCTACATTCCAATCCACATTTCTTTCCAAATTCCATTCCACATTCCATTCCATTCTTTTCCCTTTCAACCCCATTTCATTCCATTCCACATTCCATTCAATTACATTCCACATTCCATTTCATTCCATTCCACATTTCATTTCACGTTCCATTCCATTCCATTCCACATTACATTCCACTGCATTCCACATTCCGTTCCATGTTGCATTCCACATTCCATTCCATTGCATTCCACATTCCATTCCATTCCATTCCACATTGAATTACCCGTTCCACTCCATTCCATTCCACCTTCCATTCCATTCCATTCCACATACCATTCAATTCCATTCCATTACAAATTCCCTCCCTTTCCATTCCACATTCCGTTCCATTCCATTCCACGTTACATTCCATTCCATTCCACGTTCCATTCCACGTTGCATTCCACTTTCTATTCCACTTTCCATTCCATTACATTCCTCTTTCCATTCCACGTTCCATTCCACGATCCATTCCACGTTCCATTCCATTGCAATCCACTTCCTATTCCACGTTCCATTACACATTCCATTCCACATTCCATTCCACATTCCATTCCATGCCATTCCACATTACTTTCCACATTCCTTTCCACTCCATTACACATTCCATTCCACGTTCCATTCCATAAGATTACAGGTTCCATCACACTTTCCATTCCATTACTTTCCACGTTCCATTCCACGTTCTATTGAACGTTCCCTTACATTCCATTCCACATTCCATTCCACATCCTATTGCATTTCATTCCACATTCCTTTCCATATTGAATTCCATGCCATTCCACAGTCCATTCGATGTTGCATTCCATACCACATTCCACATTCCATTCCACTTTCCATTCCACGATATATTCCACATTCCATTCCATGTTACATTCCATTCCATTCTACGTTCCATTACACTTTCCATTCCATTATATTCCACATTCCTTTCCACTATATTCCACTTTCCATTCCACGTTCCATTTCATTCCATTCCACGTTCCATTCCACATTCTATTCCATTCCATTCTACATTCCATTCCGTTCCATTCCACATTCCATTCCATTCCAAATTCCATTCCACTTTGCTTTCAATTCCTTTCTACAATCCATTCCACATTCTATTCAATTCCATTCCATGTTCCATTCCATTCCATTCCACATTCCATTCCACATTCCATTCTATGCCATTCCAGTTTCCAATCCCCATTCCATTTCATTCAAATCCACATTCCATTCCATTTAATTCCTTTCCAGTCCACATTCCATTCCATTCCATTCAAATTCCATTCAAATTCCATTCCATTCAATTCCACATTCCATTCCATTCCATTCCACATTCCATTCCATTCCATTCCACATTCCTTTCCATTCCATTCCACTTTCCATTCCATTCTATTCCATAACACTCCAAATACCACTCCATTCCATTCTATTACTAATTCCTTCCCATTCAATTCCACAATCCATTCCATTCCATTCCATTACTAATTCCTTCCCATTCAATTCCACATTCCATTCCATTCCATTCCACGTTACATTCCAGTTTCCATTCCACTATCGATTCCATTACATTCCACTTTCAACTCTACGTTCCATTCCACATTCCATTTCACGTTACTTTCCATTCCATTCCACTTTCAATTCTATGTTTCATTCCATGTTCCATTCAATTTCATTCCACCTTCCATTCCACGTTCCATTCCACATTCCATTTCATACCATTACACATTTTTTTCCATCACATTCCACATTCCATTTCACATTCCATTCCACATTCCATTCAAAATTCCATTCTACTCCATTCCACATTTCTTTCCCGATAGCATTCCATTCCTTTCCACCTTCCATTTCTTTCTATTCCAGATCCCATTCCATTCAATTCCATTCCACATTCCTTTCCATTCCATTCCACATTGCATTCCATTCATTGCATTACACATTCCATTCCAAATTGCATTCCACATTCCATTTGATTCCATTCCACATTCCATTCCATTGCATTCCATTCCATTCCATTCCACATTCCTCTCCATTCCATTCCATTCCATTCCAAATTCCATTCCACATTGCTTTCCATTCCATTACATGTTTCATTCCACATTTGTTTCCATTCGATTCCACATTACATTACATTACATTCCACGTTCCAATGCACATTCCATTCCTCTCCATTCCACATTCCATTCCACTCCATTCCACATTCCATTCCACTCCATTGCAAGTTCCATTCCACATTCCATTTCATTCCATTCCACATTCCATTTCATTCCATTCCACATTCCATTTCATTCCATTCCATGCCATTCCATTCCACATTCCTTTCCATTCCATTCCACATTGCATTCCGTTCTTTGCATTACACATTACATTCCAAAATCCATTCCACATTACATTAGATTCCATTCCTCATTCTAATCAATTTTATACCACACTCCATTCCATTCCATTCAACATTCCATACCACACTCCTTTCCATTCCATTCCATATTCCATTCCACTTTCCATTCCATTCCACATTCCATTCCACATTGCATTCCATTCCATTCCACATTCCTTTCCATTCCATATTACATTCCATTCCAATCCACATCGCATTCCATTCCATTCCATTCCAAGTTCCATTCCACATTCAATTCCATTCCACTTTCCATTCCACTCTCCATTCCATTCCATTCCACATTCCATTCCTCATTCTATTCCATTCCATATTCCATTCCCTTTCATTCCACATTACATTACATTCCATTCCCTTCCACATTACATTCCACATTCTATTCCATTCCATTCCACATTCCATTGCACATTCCATTCCACGTTCCATTCCACATTCCATTCCATTCCATTCCATTACAAATTCTATTCCACATTCTATTCCATTCCATTCCACATTGCATTGCACCTTCCAGTCCACGTTCCATTCAACATTCCTTTGCAATTCATTCCATATACCATTCCACATTCCATTCAATTCCATTCCACATTCCATTCCACATTCCATTCCATTTCATGTTCCATTCCATATTCGATTCCACGTTATATCCCACATTCAGTTCCATTCCATATTCCATTCTACCGTCCATTACATTCCACTCCACATTCCGTTTCACATTCCATTCCATTCCATTCCACATTCCATTCCACATTCCTTTCCACATTCCATCCCATTCCATTAAACATTCCATTCAACATTCCATTCCATTCCTTTCCACATTCCATTCAATTCCATTACGAGTTCCATTCCACATTTCATTCCACTTCCATCCCAGTCCTTTCCATTCCACAATCAATTCCACATTCCATTCCACGTTCCATTCCACATTCCATTCCATTCCATTCCACATTCCAATCCACGTTCCACTCCATTCCATTCCGCATTCCAACCCACTATCCATTCCATTCCATTCCATTCCACATTCCATTCCATCTTCCATTCCACATTCCATTCTCTTTCCATTGCCTTTCATTCCACATTCCATTACACATTCCATCGCATTCCAATTTACATTCCGTTCCACATTCCATTCCATTCCATTCCACATTCCTTTCCGCAGCCCATTGCACATTCCATTGCACATTCCATTCCATGTTCCATTCTCATTCCATTGCAGTTCTTTCCACATTCCATTCCACAATCCATTGCATTCCAATTCACATGCCTTTCCACATTCCATTCCATTCCACATTCCATTACACATTCCATTCCACATTCCATTACGCAGTCCACTCCTTTCCATTCCTCTTTCCATTTCATTCCAATCCACTTCCATTCCACATTTCATTGTATTCCATTCCACTTTTCATTCCACATCCCATTCCCCATTCCATTCAATTCCATTCCATTCCACATTCTATTCGATTCCATTCAATTCCATTTTCTGTTCCATTCCGATTTCCATTAAATTCCATTCTATATTCCATTCCATTCCATTCCACATTCCATTCCTTTCCAATCCACATTTCTTTCCATATTTCAATCCACTCCGTTCCATTACACACTCCATTCAAAATTCCATTCCACATTCCATTCCATTACATTCCATTCAATTCCACGTTCGATTCCACACTGAATTCCAGATTCCATTCCATATTCCATTCCGTTCCATTCCACATTTCATTCCACATTCTATACCACGTTCAATTCCATATTCCATTCCACCTTCCATTCAATGATACATTGCACTTTCAATTCTATTGCATTTCACTTTCCGTTACTCATTCCATTCCATTTCTTTCCAAGTTCCATTCCACATTGAATTCCACTTTCCATTCCATTCCAATCCACGTTCCTTTCCACATTCCATTGCATTTCATTCCAAATTACATTCCACACTCCATTCCACATTCCATTCCACATTCCATTCCACGTTCCATTCCACATTCTATTCCGTTCATTCCACATTCTATTCCGTTCCATTCCACATTCCATTCCACAATCCATTCCACATTGCAATCCACTTTGCTTTCACATTCCATTGAATTCTCTTCCACATTCCATTCCACATTCCATTCCATGCCATTCCACCCTGCATTCAACATTCCATTCCACATTCCATTATATTCCATTCCACATTCCATTTCACATTCCATTCCACTTTCCATTCCACGTTCCATTCGATTTCATTCCATGTTCCATTCCACATTCGATTCCATTCCATTCCACATTCCATTCCACATTCCATTGCATACCATTTCACAATACATTCCACATTAATTTCCATTCCATTCCGTTCCACATTCCATTCAACATTCCATTTTGCAGTCCATTCCAAATTCCATTCCACATTCCAGTCCACATTCCATTCTTATTCCATTGCATTTCTTTCCACTTTCCATTACATATTCCATTGCAATCCAATTCACATGCCTTTCCACATTCCAATGAATTCCATTCCATTACATTCCACATTCTCTTCCACATTGCATTCCACATTCCATTCCACTGTCCATTCCATTCCATTCCACATTCCATTCCATTTCTATCAACATTCCATTTCACATTTCATTCCATTCTATTTCACATTCTATTCCACATTCCATTCCACATTCCATTCCATTCCATTTGAGATTCCATTCCCTTCCATTCCATTCCATCACACGTTCCATACCACTTTCCATTAAATTCTATTCCACATTCCAGTCCATTCCATTGCACATTCTATTCCATTCCAATCCACTTTTTATTCCAGAATTCATTCCATTCCATTCCACATTCCATTCCACATTCCATTCCACATTCCATTCCATTGCATTCCACATTCAATTCCGCTTACCATTCCACATTCCTTACCATTCCGTTCCATTCCATTATGGATTCCATTCCACATTCTATTCCACACTCCATTCCATTCCATTCCACATTCCATTCCACATTCCATTCCACATTCCATTCCATTGCATTCCACATTCAATTCCGCTTACCATTCCACATTCCTTACCATTCCGTTCCATTCCATTATGGATTCCATTCCATTCTATTCCACATTCTATTCTACACTCCATTCCATTCCATTCCACATTCCATTCCATATTCCATTGCATTCCGTTCCTCATTCTATTCTTTCTATTCCGTATTCCATTCCTTTCCAATCCACATTACATTCCACATTCCATTCCACGTGCAATTCCACATTCCACTCCAAGGTTCCATTCCACGTTCTATTCCGTTTCATTCCACGTTCCATTCCACGTTCCATTCCACATTCCATTCCACATTCCATTCAGTCTTCCATTCCATTCCATTCCACGTTGAATTCCACTTTCCTTTCAATATTCCATTCTAGGTTCCATGCCACATTCCATTGCATTCCATTCCACGTTCCATTCCAAGTTCCATTCCACTCCATTCCACGTTCCTTTCCACATTCCATTACACTTTCTATTCCAAACCATTCCACGTTCCATTCCATTCCATTCCACATTCCTTTCCATTCAATTCCGCATTCAATTCGACATTCCATTCCACATTCCATTCCATTCTTTTCTATTCCACATTTCATTCCATTCCATTAAATTCCATTCCACATTCCATTCCATTAGATTTCGCATTCCATTCCATTGCATTCCATTTAATTCCAAATTCCACTAAATTCCATTCCATTTGACATTCCATTACATTCCATTCCACATTCCATTCAATTCCTTTCCACATTGATTGCAAATTTCACTCCACGTTGCATTCCACGTTCCATTCCACGTTGCTTTCCATGTTCCATTCCCTCCCATTTCAACTTGCATTCCATTCCATTGCACTTTCCATTTCACTATCTGTTCCAGATTGCATTCCGCGTTTCGTTCCGCGTTCCATTCCACGTTACATTTCTTTCCTCTCCACATTCCCTTCCTTTGCCTTCCACATTCCATTCCTTTCTATTCCATTCCATTTCACATTCCTTTCCACATTCCATTTGCTTCCATTACAGATTCCATTCTATACTATTCCACATTTCATTACACGTTGCATTCCACATTGCATTCCACATTCCATTGCATTCCATTCCACATTCCATTCCACATTCCATTCCATTCCAGACCATATTCAATTCCACATTCCATACCATTCCATTTAAACTTTCCATTCCATTCCATTCCACATTGCATTCCTCATTCCATTCCATTTCACACTGCATTCCATATGGCGTTCCACATGCCATTCCATTCCATCCCACAATCCATTCCACATTCCAATCCATTCCATTCCACTTACCATTCCACATTCCATTCCATTACATTCCACGTTGCATTCCACATTCCATTCCACATTCCATACCATTCCTTTCCACATTACATTCCACAATCCATTCCTTTCAATTCCCCATTCGATTCCGCGTTCCATTCCACGTTCCATTCCACATACCATTCCACGTTCTGTTCCATTCCATTCCACATTGCATTCCACATTGCATTCCACATTCCATACCGTTCAATTTCACATTCCATTCCACAATCCATTCCATTCAATTCCACATTAAATTCCACTTTCCGTTCCACATTCCATTCCACTTTCCATTCCACATTCTATTTCACTTTCCATTCCACATTCTATTTCACTTTCCATTCCATTCCATTCCATTAAATTTCATTCCATATTCCAACTCATTCCATTCCACATGGCATTCCATTCCATTCCACATTCCATTCCATTCCATTCCACTTTCCATTCCATTCAATTCCACATTCCATTCCACATTCCATTCCACATGCCATTCCACGTTCCATTCCATTCCATTCCACATTGCATTCCACATTCCATTCCACATTCCATACCATTCAATTGCACATTCCATTCCACAATCCATTCCATTCAATTCCACATTAAATGCCACTTTCCATTCCACATTCTATTATTTCACTTTCCATTCCACATTCTATTTCACTTTCCATTCCATTCCATTCCATTGCATTTCATTCCATATTCCAACCCATTCCATTCCACATTGCATTCCATTCCATTCTACATTCCATTCCATTCCATCCTACATTCCATTCCATTCAATTCCACATTCCATTCCACATTCCATTTCACATTCCATTGCATTCCACATTGCATTCCATTCCATTCCACATTCCATTCCCTTCTATTCCACATTCCATTCCATTCAATTCCACATTCAATTCCACATTCCATTCCACATTCCATTCCATTCCTTTCTATTACACTTTCCATTCCCTTCCATTCCACATTCCATTCCACATTGCATTCCACATTCCTTTACACGTTCTATTCCATTCCATCCGACATTCCATTCCATTCCATTCCACATTCTATTCCATTCAATTCCACGTTCCGTTAGATTCCCTTCCATCCCATTCCACATTCCATTCCTTCCACATTCAAATCCATTCCATTCCATGCCACATTCCATAGCATTCCATTTCACATTGAATTCCATTCCATTTCACATTCCATTCCACATTGCATTCCACGTTCTATTCCATGTTCCATTCCTCATTCCATTCCTTTCCATTGCACATTCCATTCCATTCAATTCCAATTCACATTCCATTCCATTCCACTTCCCATTCCATTCTATTCCACATTCCGTTAAACTTTCCATTTCATTCCATTCCATGTTCCATTCCAAATTCCATCCCATTCCATTCCACATTCCATTCCACATTCCATTGTTTTCCATTCCACGTCCTATTCCACGTTCCATTCCACTTTCCATTCCACTTTCAATTTCATATTCCATTCCACATTCCATGCCGTTCAATTCCACATTCCATTCCACATTCCATTACACATTCCATTACATTTATTCCACATTCCATTGAACATTCCATTGAACATTCCATTCCACATTCCATTCCATTCCACATACCATTCTAGAGAGTTTTCCATTCCAGTACACATTCAATTCCACTTTCCTTTCCATTCCATTTAAACATTCCATTCCATCCCACATTCCATTCCACATTCCATTCCTTTCCACAATCAATTACATTGCATTCCACATTTCGTTTAACATTCCATTCCATTCCATTCCATCTTCCAGTCTACGCTACATTCCACATTCCTTTGCACAATCCATTCCTTATTGCATTCCATTCCATTCCACATTAAATTCCAAATTTCATTCCATTGCATTCCACATTTCATTCTACATTCCATTCCATTGCATTCCACATTCCATTCCACCTTGCATTCCATTCCAAATCCCATTCCGTTCCATTGCAAATTCAATTGCAATTTCCTTTCCATTCCATTTCCCAGTCCATTCCAAATTCGACTCCATTCCATTCCACTTTCCATTCCATGTTAGTTTCCACATTCCATTCCACATTTCATTCCATATTCCATTCCATTCCATTCCAATTTCCATTCCACATTCCATTCCATATTCCATTTCACATTCCATTCCTTTCCATTCAACGTTCCATTCCACATTCCATTCCACAATCCAGTACATTCCATTCAACATTCCATTGAGCATTCCATTCCACATTCCATTCCTTTCCATTCCACACTCTATTCCACATTCCATTCCATTCCACATTCCATTCCACATTCCATCCTGCATTCCATTCCATTCCCTTCCATATTCCATTCCACATTCCACTCTATTCCGTTCTACGTTCCATTCCACATTCCCTTAGATTGCATTCGAAATTCCATATCACATTCAATTCCTCATTCCATTCCACATTCCTTTACATTCCATTCCACATTCCATTCCACGTTCCATTCCACATTCCATTCCACGTTCCACTCCACTTTCCATTCCATTCCATTCCACGTTACATTCCACGTTCCATTCCATTCCATTACACGTTCCATTCCGTTCCATTCCAGTTTCCATTCCGCATTCCATTTCGCATTCCATTCCATTTCATTCTATTCCATCCCACCTTCTATTCTATTCCATTCCATTCCACATTCCATACCATATTCCATTCCATTCCATTCCACATTGCATTACACGTTCCATTAGGTGTTCCCTTCCACTTTCCGTTTCATTCCATTCCATGTTCCATTCCATATTCCATTCCATACCTTTCCACTTTCCATTCCATTCCTTTCCACATTCCATTACATTCCGTTATACTATTCCTTCCACTTTCCTTTCCACTTTCCATTCCACGTTCCATTCCACCTTCCATTCCATTGCATTCCACATTTCATAACATTTCATTCTATTCCATTCCACATTCCATTCCATTCCACACCACATTTTATTCCACATTCCAATCCATTCCATTCTCATTCTTTTCCATTCCATTCAACATTCCATTAAAAGTTCCATTGCACATTCCATTGCACGTTCCGTTTCGCATTTCATTCCATTCCATTCCATTCCATTTCGGATTCCATTCCATTCCATTACACATTCTATTCCGCATTCCAATCTATTCCATTGTACATTCCATTCCACATTCCACTCCATTCAATTCCACATTGCATTCATTTCCATTCCACGTTACACTGCACGTTCCCTTCCACCTTGCATTCAATATTCCATTCCACTACATTCCAAATTCCACATTCCATTCCACATTCCATTCCACATTCCATTCCACATTCCATTCCACATTCCATTCCATTCCATTACACATTCCATCCCATTCCATTCCACGTTCCATTCCACGTTCAATTCCAAATTCCCTTCCACATTTCATTCCACGTTCCATTCCACATTGCTGTCCATCCTGTTACACGTTCCATTCCATTGCTTTCCACGTTCCATTCCACATCCTATTTCACATTCCATTCCACAATTCATTCCGCTCCATTCCTTTCAATTCCACCTTCCATTCCACATTCCATTCAACATTAAATTCCGTTACAGCCCACATTCCATTCCACAATCCTTTCCACATTCCGTTCCACATTCCTTTCCATGCCATTCAGTTCCATTCCACATTCTCTTCCACATTCCATTCCACATTCCATTCCACATTCCGTGACACATTCCATTCCATTCCATTCCAAGTTCCATTCCACATTCCATTCCACATTCCATTCCAGCTTCCATTCCACGTTCCTTTCCATTCCATTCCACGTAACTTTCCACATTCCTTTCCATTCCTTTGCACGTTCCATTCCACATTCCACTGCTCATTCCATTCCACTTTCCATTCCAGATTCCATTCCACGTTCCATTCCATTCCATTACACGATCCATTCCACATTCCATTCCATTCCATTCCACTTTGCATTCCACATTCCATTCCACATTCCATTCCATTTTTCTTTCCACGTTCCATTCCATTCCAATCCATGTTCCATTCCACACTGCTCTCCTTCAATTTTCCATTTCACATTCTATTCCACATTCCATTCCTCATTGCACTCTGTTGCATTCCACCTGCCACTCCACATTCCATTCTTCATTCCATTCCACATTCCTTTCCATTCGATTCCATATTCGATTCCATTCCATTCAACATTCCATTGCATTCCATTCCACATTTCATTCTGTTCCATTCCACATTCCATTCCACATTCCAATCCATTCCATTCCACATTCCATTCCATTCCATTCCACTTTCCGTTCCACATTCCATTCCACATTCCTTTCCATTCCTTTCCACACTCCATTCCACCTTCCATTCCAGGTTCCATTCCACTTTCCATTCCATGATCCATTCCATTCCATTCCACTTTCCATTCCACGTTCCACTCCATATTTCATGCCACAGTCCACTCAAAATTCCATTCCGCATTCCATTCCATTCCATTCCACTTTGCACTACATTGCACTCCACATTCCAATCCACTTTCCATTCCATTCCATTTAACCATTCCTATCTATTCCATTTCACATTCCATTCCACCTTCCATTCCATTCCATATTCCATTCCACATTCCTTTCCATGCCAGTCCACGTTCCATTCCACATTCAGTTGTACATTCCATTCCACATTCCATTACGTTCCACATTCCATTCCACATTCCATTACATTGCTTTCCACATTCCTTTCCACATTCCTATCCACATTTCATTGCACATTCCATTCCTTTCCATTGCACGTTCCATTCCACACTCCATTCCACATTCCATTCCACATTCCTTTCGACCATCCATTCCATTCCATTCCATTTTCCATTGCACATTCCATTGTATATTCCATTACAAGTTCCATTCCACATTCCATTCCACGTTCCTTTACACTTTCCATTGCATTCAGGTTCCATTGCACATTCGATTTCATTCCTTTCCACGTTCTATTCCACATTCCATTCCATGTTCCATTCCACATTCCATTCCATTTTCCATTCTATGTTCCATTCCATTCCATTCCACATTCCATTCCACATTCCATTCCACTCCATTCCACTTTCCATTCCACATTCCATTCCATATTCCATTCCACATTTCCTTCGGCTGCAATCCACATTCCATTCCACATGCCATTCCATTCCCTTCCACATTCCTTTCCACATTCCATTCCATTGCCTTCCTCATTACATTCCACATTCTATTACACATTGCATTCCACATTCCCTTTTACATTCCATTCTGTTCTATTCCACATTCCATTCCACATTGCATTTCATTCCATTCCACATTTCATGCCACTTTCCATTCCACATTCCATTCCATTCCCTTCCACATTCCATACCACATTCCATTCCTTTGCATTCCACTTTCCATTCCATTAATTTCCACGTTCCGTTCCACATTCCATACAACATTCCATTCCATTCCATTCCACTTTCCATTGTAATTTCCATTAGACGTTCCATTCCATTCCATTCCACGTTCCATTATACATTCCGTTAGATGTTCCATTCTACGTTCCATTCCACGTCACATTCCACAATCCATTCCACATTCCATTCTACGTTCCATTCCACATTCAATTTAACATTCCATTCCACATTCTATTCCATTCCATCCCACCTTCCATTGCATTCCACAATCCATTCCACATTCCTTTCCATTCCTTTCTACATACAATTCCATTCCATTCCGCATTCCATTCCACATTCCTTTCCATTCCATTCCACTTTCCATTCCATTCCATTCCACATTCCTTTCCATTCCCTTCCACATTCCATTCCATTCCATTCCACATTCCATTCCATTCCATTCCACATTCCATTCCATTCCATTCCATTTCACATTCCATTCCACATTCCATTCTCCATTCCATTCCATTCCATTCTTTTCCACATTCTGTTACACTACATTCAACTTTCCATCCCATTCTATTCCACATTCCATTCCATTCCATTCCTGTTTGCAATCCACGTTCAATTCCACTTTCCATTCCATTCCAATCTGCGTTCCACTCTATTCCATTCAACGTTACATTTCATTTCATTCCACCTTCCATTTTATTCCTTTTCACATTCCATTCCACATTCCATTTCACATTTCATTCCTTTCCACTCCATTCCATTCCACATTCCATTCCATTCCAAACCATATTCCATTCTATTGCATTCCACATTACATTCCATACCAATCCACATTCCATTCCATTCCATTCCACTTTCAATTCCATTCCATTGCACATTCCATTCCTTTCCATTCCACAATCCATTCCACATTTCATTCACCCTTCCATTCCATTCGACCCTATTACACATTCCATTCCATTACATTCCACAATCCATTCCATTACATTCCACATTCCTTTCCACATTCCATCCCACGTTATTTCCATTCCATGCCACGATCCATTCCATGTTCCATTAGGCGTTCCATTCCATGTTCTGTGCCATTAATTCCACGTTCCATTCCATATTCCATTCCATTCCGATCCACATTCCAATATATTCCATTCCACCTTCCATTACATTACATTCCACATTCCACTCCATAACATTATAAGTTCCATTCCATTCCATTCCTCTTTCCATTGCACATTCCATTTCACATTGCATTCCACCTTCCATTCCATTCCATTACAGTTTGCATTCCATTCCTTTCCACTTCCCATTCATTTCAA